>NC_135547.1:58339432-58643986 GCF_045843805.1 Urocitellus parryii
TGAGGTTGAAATCCTGAGAACCAAGGGTTTGATGGTATAACCCAGAATCTGAAGGCCCAAGAACCAGGAGCGCTGATGTCTGACAGCAGGAGAAGATGGATGACTCAGCTTCAGAAGACAGAGGTAATTCACTCATCCTCTGCCTTTTTATTCTATCCAGGACCTCAATGGATTTGATGATGCCTGCTCATATTAGGTGAAGGATGTATCTTCTTTACTCAGTTTACTATTCAAATGCTAAACTCTTCTGAACATACCCTCACAGACACATTCAGAAATAATGACCTTCTATGGGCTGGGGTTGTGGCTTAGTGGTAGAACACTTGCCTAGCATGTGTGAGGTCCTGTGTTCAATCCTCACAATCACATTTAAAAAATTAATGAATAAAATAAAGTTATATAAAAAAAGAAAAGAAAGAATGGCCTTATAGCTCTCTGGGCATTCCTTAACACACATAAGTTGACAAAGAAAATGAACCACTACAATCTTCAGACTCATCTATCCAACTGTTTATTTGACATCTCCTTTTATATGTAGTAGACATGTCATACTTAGCATATCTTCAATATAACTCTTGTTTTTCTGCCAAGTTTGCTCCTTCCTGTTTCAATGAGTATACCACCACCCACTCAGTAATTCAATCCCAAATTGAGTAATCATCCTTGGTTCCTCCATTTCTATGATTCCCAGTATCCACTTATGACAGTTCTACCTCAAATATGTTTATTTCTCTTCGTCTCCACTGTTACCACCCTAGTCCCAGCTACTATAATTTCTTACCTTAACTACCTCAATAAACTGCTAGGTGGCTCCCCTTCTTCTATTCTTGCCCATTAAAATCCAAAAACCACATAACAGCCAAAATGGGCTGTCACAGATATAAATAACACCATGCCAATCCTTCACTAAAAAATCTAGCTTTAATTTCCTATTGCATTTAGATTAATCCAAAATCTTTAACAGGGACTGAAAGACACTCAATCATTTGACCTCTACTGGAATCTTGAATCTTATTTCCTGCCCTCTGCTCTTCATTTACCAGGTGCCAGCCATCTTGACCTCCTCTCTCTTCTTTGAACATTTGATCTCTTTCTAAATTCAAGGCTTTGTATTGACTTGTCTTTCTTCCTGGAATGATCATCTTCTGGCTTTTCATGTGGCTGCTTCCTCCTCAACTTCAAGTCTCAAATGTTAGCATCACTCTTCTACAGCCTTTCCTGACTATCTTATCTAAATGAAATAGCTCTCCAGTCATTTTCTATTTCTTTATAAATGTATATTTCTGAACTTGTTTATTCCTTTATTTTGCACCCTTTCCCAATAGAATATAATTCCACAAGGTAAGAGCTCTGTTTTTTTTTCACAGCATATTCCCAACAAATATACTTTCTGAAACATATCATATGCTCAATGATTATTTCTTCAATGAATAAATGAATGGATGGATGAATGAATAAAATCATATGCTGAATATCTTTACTGTGATGGGTGCTTTAAAAACACCATCATAATTAATCCTCTGGATAAGACTTAGTAGTCTTTTATTTCCACTTCATAAAATAAAAAACTGAAGCTCAAAAAAAATTATCTCTCTTTACCAGGATCACACAGGTAGAATCAGGATTCAATTCAGATTCCTAATTCTAATATCTTTGTGCTTTGTACTTCAATAAAATAATTTATTTGTTCATTAACTCAACTCTTATAGAACATTTGTTTTTCACCAAACATTATGCAAGGTCCTAGAGATGTGAAGATAACCTGCTCTGCACAGTTTTCAATACAATTGTAGATACAGGAAAGTACACTAGTAGCAACAATGGCTACATTAGCTATGCTGGAACAGGGGGAGGCAGTAGAGTATGGGCTTCAGAGGCTGCATGCCTGGGTTTGAATTCTAGTTTACCACCTTCCAACTATTGCTTAAACTATCGGTGCCTCGGTTTCTTCATCTGGAAAATGGGAATTATAATTGAATGCCTGCCTTACAGAAGGATTGTGAGAATTAAATGAGTTACCACATGGAAAGTGTCTGACACATAAGTACTCAATGAATGTTAGCTGTTGTTAATGGTGTGTAAGAAGACAAACAACTCCAGTCGAGCAGAGTTTATTGAAAGCTCCACAAAGAAGGTGAAGATATCCAGGCTGACCTTTGCAGAAGTAATAGATATAATGGTCAGCTAGGTTTAAAAGATAGAAGTTTGGAAATGGCATTCTGGCTATAGGAAAACACATACAAAGGCCGTTTTTCTGCCAGCCTATTTTAGGCTCATCAGCCTAATCACAATTTATTCAGAAACCTGACCCTGTGAACCTTGTTCTTTCTTTAAGTTAAAATGGATTTCACATATATCGTGTGACTCCAGTGATGCTCCAAGAATCTCAAAGACATATAAAGTGAGGTTTAAGAGAGAGGTAGAAGTAACATGGACTCTGGATAGGCTGGTGGGCATGGAAAAATGGTAGGATATGAAAAGGTACCATCCCAAATGCATAGAACTCTAAGTGACTTGTGGCTGGGGAGAACAGGGAGAGAGCCAGAGAGGAAATTGGGGTCCCAATAAAGGAGAACTGCTGCTGAATTAAAACACTTAGGAGATGGGGAAGAAAAGGTGAAGAGAACTGGAAGCAGAATAAATACAAAGCAAATTTGAAACTCCTAATTAAAGCAGTTTTATGCAATTTCTCAAAGTCCTAGCAATCATTTAAAGAGTTCCCGTAAATTATGTTTTCCATACATATAGCCTATTGAGAAGAACAAATCACTATGTTGTTGTGTTCATAAGTTTTGTAGAGACATTTCTGGAGGATTCCAGCAATTTCCACATAAAAGACTGCTGTTAGGCCAAGGAAACCTGCACTTGGCCTCTGCCCACATCAAAGAGCTGAAGGGGAAAAGGCAAGGATCAGTCAGCAGCCCAGTTTGTAACTCTAGAGAGAGGCAAGCCTGATGTTTGGCACTCTATAGTCACAAAGAGAATTTTTAATGTCTCCTGATGCCTCTTGCTTGACAACATCTGCAAAAATTGGCCAACCCAATATGACATTTTGGTATCTAGAATCAGGACATAACTCATTCTTGGAGTCCTTGTTCTGTTTCTCTGGGATGTGGCAGGGTTTGAAGATGAGATAACTGGTGTTTGGGGCATGGCTTGCTTTTATGCATTTATGATTAGAGTCAATATGCAAACTTTATAGCAGTCTCTTGCCTTCTGAAAGCAGCCAGGGAATTTGAGGGCCATCGTGGAGAGGAAGGAGGAAGTATGTAAGTTTATAAGTTTATTGAGTACCAAAGATTTAGAAATCCAAAGCAGGATCTTAGAAACTGTTTTTTTTTTTTTTTTCTGGAGAAGCAAGATCACCTGGTATGGGCATATGACTTCCCAAATTCACAGAAACAGTGAGAGAGCCCTAATTTGGTTTCAGCCAGTGTTTTGTTCAACCCAAGAAAAGCACTGGCCTGAAATGTTTCTTTAACACAGTTAAGTACTGTTTTGTTTTGTTTTGTTTTTTTGTAAAAGAAATCTACATGAATCATGTTAATTCTCTTGATTTTGCTGCAGTATATTATTATTCTGTCAGAAGAGTCCAGAGAAAATAAAGTGATTTCTCATGCCAACAGGTTACTGACCTGCATGATTTCTGTGTGGCACAGACATTCCAAGGCAGCTTAGAATAAAAATCAAGATTTAAAAAAAACCTCCTTAACTGCAAAACAAACCAGCCTTTTTGTCATTGTCTCCCTGAACCTTTCAGCATAAAGATGCTAGGCCCTTACCTTCCTCAACAGGTCAGCCAAATTGACTTGCTTCTCCACCTCTTTGCACTCCCTTCTCTTCATCTCCCCTTTCCAAAATGTCCCTAGCCACAGTCACTGAGTACCTACGCCTTCCTCCAAACTGCTCTAAGTGATACCCCATGCTTCCATTTTTTTTAGTCACTGCTACTTCAATTTTTTTTATTAAGCACTTTCTCCATGCCAGTTACTGCACTAAGTACTTTATACATGGTATATCACTTAATCCTAAAAAAGCTCCCTGTAGACCTCCTGCCCTTACCATGAGCATCCAAACTGAACTTTCTTCTGCCATGTCCTCTACTATCAGGATCATTCCCGAATTAACAAGATAATAGTTATTTATCTGACAAATTAATCTATGCTAAAAATGTTAAGTGACACCCCCCCTCAAATCATGTTATATAGATATCTGTAACCCTCTACATTGGCCTACTGGAAACCTATAGGTCTGATTCAGTACTCTTTTTTAAAAAAAATATTTTTTAGTTGTAGATGGACACAATAGCTTTGTTTTATTTATTTATTTTTTATGTGGTGCTGAGAATTGAACTCAGTGCCTCATGCATGCGAGCCAAGCACTCAACCACTGAGCTACAACCCCAGCCCTGATTCAGTACTCTTAATAATAATACCCTCTATTTCTCTAACTGGTAAAATTTTTTTCACTTAATTACTAAATATTATCCCCTAGTTGTGTTGAGGTATTAATGTGGACTTTATCCACTGCCATAAAATACAAATGCATGTTTGAAGGTGCCCCTGAACTGCTCCAAATTGTAGCCCTAGTCTATTATTTCTTTTCAGGTCCTGGCCCTGCTCTGACAAATCCTGTCTGGCTGACATGGGAAGTCAGAATAACCAGGTAATCTAGGGGCTGAGGGTAAAAGCAGACACAATAGAAAGAAAGCCAGGAAAGTCAAGTGAAGTGCTGAAAAGGCAATCTTCTCTACCTGTCCCACAACCTAATACTTTAATGGTCTGAACCACAGGCCAAACCTATAGCCCAGCCACTCCTGGGCAACTGCTGAAACCCAATAACAATTCCCATCCCAGGCTGAGAGGCTGTGTTGTAGTCTTTTACCTTACCTGCCACTGGCACAATCTGGGGTAGGGAAACTGACCTGATTAAGCCTTATGACCAGGCTTTTCCATGAGACTAAAATACTGTGGTCCTCCCATCAGAAAGGCATGCCTCAAAGCATCTCTGAGCCCTCCCAACAGCACTACCACCAGTCTGACAGTGGGAGCTTCCATGGAGTAAAGCAGTGTCTCTTCTTATCGTGTACACTTGACAAGAAGAAAGGCTAACAGGAAACACTGAGGTTAGATATCAGAATGGCAGGACTAGAAAAAAATGTTAAGATCATCTAGATTAGTGGATCTTAAACTCAAGCATATCCTCTGGAGGACTCATTAAAACACAGATTACAAGGCCCCACCCTACAGAGTCTGACAGAAAGACTTTTCTTAACAAGTTCCCAGATGATGCTGACAATTCTGGCCCAGGGACCACACTTTGAGAACACTAACCTATGCATTTCACAGATAAGGAAATTGGGTCCCATAGAAAGGAAAGAACATGACCACTTTACTGATGTGGAAACTAATAAGCAGTTTAGTAACTTTCTCAAGGTCACACAAGTAGTAAGTGTTACTGACTTTTAAAAAACCCAGATATCCCAATCCCATCTCTACTTTTAACTGTGCTACAGCAACCTTTAAGGGAATGAATTTTAGAGTCTATGTTTGTTCCTGGCACCACCATTTTCCTGCTATATAACCTGGTATAAATTATGCCATCTATGAAATGGAAGCAACAGCATTACTTATTTCTTGGAGTTATTATGAGAATATAATTAGATATTATACTTGAAAACACATATGAGTAAACACCACACAGTCCTGTGCCTCACCAGAGTAAGTACTCAGTAAATAGAAGTCCCTATTATCATTATAGCCAAAGTTGTTTTGTTGTTAAGGAAAGCTGGGGAACACCCTTTCTCTTAGCTTTATGTTCCCAAGTGAAGAGTAACGTTAATTAGCATAATAGTGTTGTCTTCTCTTCATCCCTCTTTTATCCTCCTCCTCAAGAGGAGGTAATTCTGACTGAGTTTAGGGAGCAGGAATAGGACATGTGTAGCCAGTAGGGGTCTATCTGCTTTTAGAAGAAATAAGCTCTAGTCTACTCATAGCTGTAAAATCCTTCTCATGAGGGAGGGAGGAATGGAGGGAAAAGGGAAATACTGAGAAATGATATTGATCAAATTATATTGTATATTGTGTGCATGTTCAAATATGTAACAACAAATCCCACCATTGTGTAAAATTATAAAGCACCAATAAAATATGGAAAAAATAAAAAGAGTGAAAACAATCCTCCTTATGAGCTAGATCTGTAGTGTTCTTGTGTTTCCTGTGCCTAGGTGGGGGTATCTGCCTAATTCTGGGGTTGAGAAGTAAGAAGCCCACTTGGCAGATATTCCTATGTCACTTTTTCTAACACTTCCACTACAAATAAAACTCCTGATATCTACATGCTATTTGTCTCTCTCAGTCAGTTCAGAATGGGAAAAAGAAAAAATATAGGTGTTATTTATTAGATCACCTTAAACCCCTGTATTATTATTGTTCATTCATGTGAGATAGTGCAAGAGCTTATTCTAAACCTAAGTCTCCAAACTCCCACTTGAGTGCTCATTAATATCCTGGCTTCATTATATTGCAAATGTCTTCAGGGCTGCATCTCACTTGCTCCATTTTTTGCTGACTTTTATTAATATGTGTGTATATAAATATACACACACATACATATTCATACATATAGAAAAGGACACAGTTCAGAAGTATATAGCTCAGAGAATTTTCACAAACTGAAGCAGCACATGGTTCAATAACTAGCATACAAGAATTTCCCTTGTTCCCTTCTCCAGACACTATTCTCCTTATTTCCTTTTATTTTTTTTAATAGAAAAAGAAACCTTCCATCAGTGGGCAAGTTATTTACATGCCCTATCATCACAGTCTTATGCCGAATTAGGGAATCAAATTAGACCTCTCAGTTTACATTTGAATAACCAATCTCCTCTCCACAAACTATGTGACTCAAACATCATGTAAATTCTTTCAGCATCATGTAAATATGTTCTGTGCATTCATTGGAGTTGCCTATGCAAGATTCAAAGCCATGCAAACACCTTCCTTTCATTTTCACTGGAAGCTATAGTTCCTTCAGGAGTGACTCCAACAGGTAGATTAGGAAATAGCCTCAAGCACCAAGGAAAAGTGATCAAGAGTTCTTAAATAGGAGAGGTGATAGGACAGAGGATTAATGAGGTTTGTGAGTAGTGCTACCCACCTTCTTTTATTCTCCATTGGTGTATTATAATTATACAAAATAGTTAGATTCATTATGACATATTTGTACATGCACATAATTTTATCAATCTTGTTCCCCAGTACCTTCCCTTTCCCTACACCATCCCTCCCCATGATTGACCCACTTGCTCAACTTTACTTACATACTTTCTTGACCTTTTAGATCTTGCAATGTGCATATCACACCTTCTGCAACACTCCCTACCCCTCACACACACCTCTGAGGAATGGTAACTACTGAATTGGAGCCCTATGCCAGGTACAAATGGACACCTCATTAGTGTTTTTATCATGCAGGATATTAATTAAACTCCATCGAACTCAGAGGTGACTAACATTTCAAACTGAGATCTTAAGTCACTAAGTTTCTTAGAAAATCCTTCAGTTGAGACCTAGATGGAAACAGTATAGTTAAGGGTACTAATGGTTCTCTATTACCCTTAAAAGACCCAAACACTTCATTTTAATAGACTTTCAGAGATCTAAATGACCTGCTCACAAACTCTCTACAGGTCTGAATCAATCAACCAACCAATCAATCAACCTCTCCCCCTCCCCTTCTTCCTCCTCTTCCTCCTTTTCCTCCCCGCTCTTCTCCTCTTCTTCTTCCTTTTTCTCCCCCTAACCCCAGTTATACTTACACTTCTTTCTGACATTCTCTTTTTTCCTAATTTTCACAGGTTGACTACTGAGTCATTATAGACTCATCTTCTATGTCAATTCTTCAGAGAATCCACCTGTGATCACCTCTCAGTCAATTTCTCCTTATTTTATCTTCTTCAAAACACATTGCTCATCATTGCATTCCTTGTGTATGTGTTGACTATCTCCCCCAATAGGAAGTAAACTCAGTGACAGCAGGGATTCATCTTATCTTTTCACCACTGTATCTCAACACATAGAACATTGCTTGTCACATAGCAGATACAGTTGTCCCTGGGTATCTGTGGAGGGATGTAAATGGACACAATCTGAGGATGCCCAAGCCCTTTAGATAAAATGGTAGGTGATATTTGCATATCACCTAGCCACATCCTCTTGTATCATGTGTGTATGATGTAAATTACCTCTAGATTACTCATAATCCCTAATATAATGCTATATAAAAAAGTTGTTTAACTGTATTTTCTGAATAATAACAAGAAAAACATTTACATACATGTTCAGTACAAACACAATTTTCCTTCAATATTTTTGATCCATTTTCCCATATGGAACCCATGGATATAGAGGGCTGACTATACATGATAAATATAATTTTGAATGAATGCATGAACAGCTCTAAACCATCTGTATCACCATAAATTGCCAGATGCAATTCATGGTATCACTCCTTAGTCATCTCTGAAAAGCATGAATTTTGAGACCAGACAAACAGGTCTATATTGAAGTTTATCACCTCACTAATAAAGCTGGGTGAACTTAGCTGAGTATTTAGGAGAATACAAATATGTAAAGAGTTCCTCTATAAAGGTGTGATGAACTATAAGAAAGATCAGGGAGTGCTAGGAGGGACTAGAAAGGGGGGGTATCATGTCAAGGCTGAAAGGGTGACAGGAGTCAGCTGCGCATAGAAGGAGAAAGACAGTTACATGGAGAGGGATTCCAGGTATCTGTAACTTTTCACTGAGGGACACAATCAGCCCATGACATCCTGCAAGGAGGAAGCTGGGGAAATAAGTATACTAACTTCACTCTCCTCCCTCTGATGTCCCACTAGTGTGCCCTGTTAGCCTAAACTATTAGGAATACAGAGGACAAGAAAGCCCAGTGGTGGAAGCCATGTTCGTCAGTCTTCTAGAACACAGAATAGAGTATAAAAGGATGGAGAACAGGTCTGGAGATACAAAGAAAGATGCCTAGCGTAGTTTGAAAAGGGAAAGAAATAAGCATCTATGTAGCACCAATCATATTTTAGGCATAATTTAGAACTCATTTCTTCTTCTGTAAAATCCGTAATTGCTATCTCACATAGTTGCTGTGATGATTAAATGATATAATATATGAAAAGTCTAGCACACAGTGGATTAGAACAAAGGAGACCTCAATTCATAGCCACATTCCTACATTCCAAAGTTTCCTCTTGGACTTTTATTCTTCTCCATATCCATTGATACTTATTTTTGTCCAGATGTATCTAGACATTCCCTTGCCTCTCTGCTTTCCCCACTTATGAACTATGCAAATCAAGCAAGTAGAGCAATAACAAAATATTCTGAGGCATTCTGAAATCACATGGAAAAATCACCATTTAAGCTTCCATTTCTTTAGTGACTGGTCTTTTGCTTCCTGCCTATCATCTGTCTCCTTCCATTGCCTCCTGTTGTTGTGAAGAAATCAAGCTAAAGTGCTATAGGCATGGACTTTAAGTCATAATAAATCATTCAGATGTCAAGAGCCTTAATCTGCCAATCTGAGGGCAGAGAGATTGATTGGAAGGTTCTAAAAGCTTCACTTATCATTTTTAAGGGCTTGCTCACTCCCTCCCCTTTTTTAACTTACTTTCTTAAGAAAGATTGGGAGATGCATCAGTGTCCTCTCTTCTGTGGAAAGCTAAGTGAGTCAACACTAAAGGAATGTCTGCTACAATTCTACTAGGAAAATTTTAGTCACTTCTGGAGTAAGCACTAAAAGGTACTGTGGAAGTCATCTAATTCAATCCTTTCATTTTACAGAAGAACTGAGGAGAACAAAGGTGCCATGTCACTGTGAAAACTCACAGAAAGCATTGGCAGAAATGAAACAGATCTCCAAGTCTTCTGACACTTACCACAGTGTTCTTTTCAGTATACCAAAATGATCCCTCATTGGAATTCAGCATTTCAAACAAGAATTTAGGTAGCTAATGCAAACCTGTAAAAAGAAAATTAGCCAAGTAAGGAATGTATATGAAACTGGGACTATATCTCAATGATAGAATGCTATCTTTTTTGATCCCCAGTACTGCAAAAATGTATATTAAATAAAATAAAAATACATGGGTCTTCCTTTTATTTCTCACAGATACCTAGAAAAGATGAGAGAATTTACCTACTAATCAGGATCCTAGCCGGAATCAAGCAAGAACATTCAAATCAAGCAATTTGAGGAGAATTTAATAAAGGTACTATTAACAAAGTTGTAGTAAACTACAAGAAAAAGGTCATGGAGTCTTAGGACAGGGTGGAGGGGGGTTATCAACTCAGGCCTGAAAGGGTGACAGTAGGGAGCTACTTCTAGAAGGATACACAGAGTTACATGGAGAGGGATTTCAGGAGATCTATAACTTTTCATTGAGGGACACAATCAACCCATAGCATCTTGCAGTGAGGAAGCTAGAGGAGCCAATATCATAATTTCACTCTCCTCCCTCTGATGTCCCACTAGTGTTCCCATTGGCCTAACCCACTGGGAACCAGGAGACAAGGAAGCCCAGTGATGGATTCCATGTAGGTCAGTCTTCCAGGACATGGAATAGGGTAGAAAAGGGTGAAGAACAGGTCTAGAGAAGCAAAGGAAGATGCCTAGTGTGGTTTGAGAAGGGAAAGGAAATAAAATTTAATGGAGCACCTATCATATATTGGAGACTATCTTTGAAAGATTTTACATTGTATTTATTTCTCACAACAAATATCTGTGGTAAATATTATTTCCTACATTTTCCAGGTGAGAAAACTGAGAGCAAAATGATTAGATCACTTTCTCAAGGTCACACAGCTAGTGTTTTAAACCAAGATGACAATACTTGTATTCAAGCCTAGGCCTATTTGACTACAAAGAGCATGTTCTTAAATACCTAAATGGTTGACTTAATAACAGTTCAGAAATGTAGAAGAGTTTCCTCCTGTGTTCTAGCAGGTTAAACAAAGGAGAAAGAACCATGGGAGCTGTTCAAGCAGCTCTAGTTATGTAAAGAATGCTACACCCACTTCTTAATTCCTCCTTAGCCACCTCCAAAATACTTAGTCTGTGTCTTCCTTTCTTATAAGCCCCTACTGAAATGTTAATGTACAACTAATTTGGTAATAATAACAATATTAATTGATATAATTTTAAGGTGTGACTACTTCCAAGGGAATCTGCATTTAATAGAGAATTTCTCCCTTATCATCTCACTCTCCTTCATATCTTTCCCAGAGTAAAATACATGTAAATACTTCATAATATATTGGAAAGGCTGATGGAGCCTATGTCAGTCTATAAAATATCAGGGGATGCAAATTTATACACTTTGACTCAGTTACCAAAAAAAAAAAAAAACAATGTTTTTCTATATCTGACTTCATCTTGTTCTGGAGTCTCAATTCCCCCAATATCTTGCAGGCCAATCTCTAATCAATTCAAAGTTAAGACATCCTGTTAATGCTGACTCTATCTTCTCAAGATATCTTCCCTTTTCCTTCCCTAAGATGCCATCAGAACATGAAGGTAAAGCTTGTGCAGCCTCAAAGTAGCTGGTACAGGAGCCTTTGAACTATATGTTGGTCTGATTCTTCTCTGACCTCTGCTGAGATGTCCCTAATCATGGTTGCTCAGTGTGAGTCCTGCACAGGTGCCCACTGCAGAGTGTTTCAGGTAGACCCAGCCTTTGGGAAACATGCCAAGAGCCATTGCTAAGGACTATGAACCTTGCTATTACTCTGATGCAAATGTTACTGTACTCCCTTCTCATCCAGATCCCTGATATCTTACTTACCTGTCCTTTCTTCACACTTGCTTCTACCACCAGGGCATGTGGGAACTTAAGATATCCTCTACAACCCTTCAAGACCAAGTATATGGCCCATAGTCCCCTGTGTTTTATCATGTCACAAAGGTGCCATTTCTAGTCAACTGTGTTTACTCTGTGTTGATAATGGGGTACCATGTGAAGTGACCCTCATTATAAGTCATAAATATAAAAGGAAATATCAGTCCCTTTCATTACTTAGAGTGTTGGGGTCAGCATCATAAGCCCAGGCACATTCCTCCCTAAATGTTCCCAAGGTCCTCTGAGCATCGAAATATCCTTTGGTTTCTTGAATGGCAGAAATTCCCCCTTATGTTACTATTCCCCATCCGCTCTATGCAATGACTAACTGTAAAGTACTATTTTAAGATTGCCACATTTTGTTCTTGGTTTATAAAGCAAATCTTCACCTTCATCAAAGCCTGGCTTTTGAATCTACTATTCACTCTGAAATAAAAAAGTTTCAATTTGAAACTCAGAGCTAAGCAATGACACGTTCATTCTAGGTCTTATCTGTATTCCCCTGAAGCAATAATTGATTCATTGAATCATAGGAGAACAGGAAAACAAGGAAACATGTTATCAGAAGCAAGTGACAAAACAATTTTAGTATCACAAAAATATACAGGACACACTTTCATTCTCATATTTAAACAAAAAACACCTATCATGTGCCAGGCTCTGTTTTGGGTGGCTATACATAGTGAACAATAAAATGCCCCAGGTCATTTTCTAGTATTACAAGTTTGCTATAAAATAAAACTATATACAAGCCACAGGACATCATTTTTTGCTCCATTTAGTACAATGGCATGCCAGCATGGCCAATCCTTTCTTTATTTGATCTGAGAATATTGTGCCTACTTGTCTTTTTTTTCTGGGTAACTAGGGGTTAACCTGAAACCCCTATTATTTTTCAAAATTTATTACCAAAAATCTTATGAGTCCAATTTCCTGCCTTAGTGAGTACAGTATAGTAAGTTACATTACTGAACAAAATTCAATATTTGAAGATTAAAGATATTGCAGGTTCTTGGAGTCATCTTTCCAACCATCAATGGCATTGGCCCAGACTAGTAATGTAGTTGTAAAAGACTTAAGAGATTGTGTTTAACTCATGGAGAACCTACAATACACTAAAAGTCTGTCAACAAAACCCATAGAAGATGAAGATGGTTATCTTTTAATACACCTCTTTCTGTAAATATATAATTCAATAAAAACGTTCGGTTAATTAAGAGTCCTTGTTAAAGCAACTTATATTAATCACTTCAATAGTTGTTTGAAGCTCATCATAATGAGATTTTGAATTTCATTATATAAAATTTTACTTCAAATAAAGCTCTAAAGTTCTTAGACATTCCAGTAAATCTTATTATTGAAAGATCTTTAAGGTTATTCACCATTACCATTTTGCTTTATTAAGCCTACAATGCAAGGATTTTTTTATCTTTACAAATATACCTTTTACAAAGTGCTTATGAACTCTTTATAGCCCCAAACTACTTATCATGGAAGTAATGTTATTCTTAAAATTTTCCTGATTTTATTGTCCTATCCCTATAGTGTTCAGAATCAGTACCATTCTTTCTTTAATTTGAGAGAAGCTGTCATTAGTTAAAGGGAATTTTTAGACAGGTCACTGGGGGTGTTTTGCCCTTCCTCTCTAAAAGAATAATTACATTTTCTACTTAATGAAAAGCTTGTGGTTAAAAAGCATCTCAAGTTATAGCCAGACAAAAACATGAAAGGAAGAGTCACTTACATGCATATGTGGGATCTCATATCTCTTTTATTTTAATTGCTAAACAAATTTTGCAGACTTGAAAAGGGCTAGCTTGACAGGCCTGGAGCAAAAGCCCTTGCTTATTAACAGTTATAGTCTTAACCTATTAAAAAGTAATATGAGGCCAAAAAAGGGAGCAACTGTGGAGTTTCTGAAGAATAAGAGTGTGCAAGGAAAGGTACAAAACTGTACTGAGCAAGTAGGGCAAATGCCTTAGCCAAGGAGAGAGCAAAGCACTCCTGTTTTCTTCTCATTTCCTCTCTTAAAACAAATAGGAGTTGACCCTATATTATTAAAACAGTTTTGGGAACTAGGGAAGAAGTATCTCCTTCTGAGCTCAACCCAAGTCCCTCCTCCTAGGATATCATGGGGAAAATTATAATTATTGATTTCTGTGCATAGAGGGTGGGTCACTCCCAGATGACAATGAAGGAGGGTTTGAGAATGTAATAGAGAATTTATGAACAGTAGCTGAGCATTTCTAGTAGTAGCAGAAGCAGGGAAAGCCACATGGTATATGGATGAGTGCCAGCCAGCAGAAGCCAAGAAGCTCAGCAAAGGGCTTGTCTGCTAATCACATTCAAACATACACCTTGCCAGAAAGCCACGTCCCAAACTCTCCAAAAAATGCTCACTTCAGGGGTCAATTTTTCCAAGACCTTTCAGTGAAAAGATTTTTAATGGAAATATAAGCATCATATGAGCAGTAAGGGGAAAAAATGTAAATCTTTTCTCCACCTTGTATTCTCTTTTCCTGCTGGGTTTTAGGTGAAAGAAAAACTCATCAGAAATGACTCCAGAGCCAGATTCTGACCTCCTTAGATCCTGCTCCCTCTAATCAAGCCACAGTTGACTGACAGTCAGGAAATAAACCCTCCTTTGAAGGCACAGCCAAAGCAAGTTTACAGCAAATGACTAATATGATCTAATCTTCCAGCAATTTCAACAGTTTTCAATTCTGGAAGATTCATATATGTCTGTTTAACTTTCTGATTCTGTCCTGCAACTGTTCATCGAATTATCTTTCAAGATTCAATCTCAAATATTGCAACCTTTTTCATTATCAAACTCCAGTGTAATATCAGGATCCACAATGTGTCCAAGTCCCACAATATCCACCTGGGAGACATTGAAAAGCCCAAGAAAAAGCCTAACTTATTAGGAGGAGTGGACAAACACTTATCCAATTAACAAATCATCATTGAACTACCACTAGGTGTGATAGCCACTGTGTTAAGTATTGTTGGTGGTACAATCATCCATCAATTTTGGAGACGCTTTAAGTTCCTCTTGGCCAAAAATCTACCCCCCACAAGCCCACTGATGCCCCAAATCCCTTTAATAAGGGACAAAGCCTTTAATTCCATAATTGGAGATAAAGCTTACAAGAAATTTCCCTGTGTGAGGGAAAAGGTTGATTTAAATTCATACTGAGTCATAAATGACTATATTATAGCCATTCTTTAGAACAGCTTTATTGGGAAAAAAGAGAATAGGCAGTACTGGAAGCCTGAAAGCAAAGGGTGGGAGAGTTGCACCAAGAGAAAAGAGGACAAAATAAAGAGGCCCAGGGGCCCTAAAATCAACTCTTCCAATTACACTATCTTCCCAGTGAAAATTCAGCTTGGAACTTAAGTAAACAGCTATGGGATCTGAAGAGGAAGATGCCAAACCCACCTGAACCAAGGTAGGCTTTGCAAGAGTTTTACATTTTATTTTGAATCCAGTGATAAAAATACATGCCCAAAGGGTTCTGATTTCTGTGCATTCTGATTAAAATAAAAACATGTTTCAAGTGTAAGGCAGAGTTACTAATCTTAAAATTTCAAAAGACATTAACATATAAATACTTATTCCTGAAAGATTTTTAAACTCATTGGTACATCCGGTTCATTTTCTCTGGGCCACTACAGCCACCCTTTACATTTGAAGCTCCATTTGACACTTCACTATCAGATCAGGATTTGAATATTTCATTTAAAGTTTTGACGCATGGGGCGCTATAATTTCCTAACATACAGTTCAGGCCCTATCTATCTTATTTCTACCTTAATTTTCAGCAGGCTAGGCAAAGGCATGCACTTTCATAGCATACAGTTTCTGCTGAAGAGAATGTGGAAGCATATGGGTCTCTGTATTCTCAAAGAGTGCATCTTTCAAATGGAGACATAAAATAAACCATAATAACAAAGTAGGGGACTACATTCGTTTATCAAGTGGGTCCTTTGATGCTATTTACCCTGCAAAAGAGGAGACTAGCTAAGGGAATGACATGATGTGGCACTCATGATTCCATCCTCTCTGATTAGGAGATGCTGGGACTGCAACATTCAGTCAGTTTTTGGAATTATAATTCTCTTTTCATTACCTCACTGGATTTTTTAGAAGCTTAGGGTAGTTGGTAAAAAGAACTCTCATATATGCCTGACAACAGTAAGGGTCTTTATGGGCTCCAGGGGAAAGAGTTACTTCATATTTAAAAAATGAAAAATTAGAGAAGGGATTTCTTCCTATCTGTCATTTCTATGTCAGATAGCAACATCTCACCTGCTGATAGCTTTTAGGGCAAGAACATTTGGATGGGTTACCATGAAATTCATTATCATGCATTTATATTCTAAAAATGCAATTGAGCTACTCTTCATGTACACTATATTTACAATAACTATCCCAATAAAACCTTATTCACATAAATGACTAATAACTCCAAAGGAGAAAAAGAGACTTTTTTTCATTATTGGATTATATCTCAGAGCTGAGGACAATCATAGTGTATATACAAGTACAGCAGAACAAAGACTTTTCAGGGGTGATACAGTTAACAATTTAATTGAGTATGCCCACTCCTAACCAAAAGGACTTTCAAAAAAAGGATCAATTTGACAAATCAGATCCACCCAACTCAACCATGTTTTCAGTCTGGCTCAGAATGTTGAATAAACAGCAGAAATGTGACAATTAGAAACTGGAGGGACTAGGTCTGGCTCTGGCTCTGATCAATGGCATGACCTTAATAGGTTTCAGTTTTCTTGTCTATGACAATGGAGATATACAACTTGAACACAAGAACAGCCAAGCTCCTTGATCCACAAAAGTTGGATAAGTGGCAGTAAATATTAAAGCAATTTAAAATGTATAAAATATAATACAAAGGGGAAATGGAATTATTCTTCCTGACTCCAGAGGAGAATGATGTTCCTTTGGGAAAAATTAATACCTAATTTTCTACCCTGAATGATATGCACAAGATCTTTTGTATCATGATACTCTGATGGTGGGGCTTTGGGTCCATTATCAATTTAGTTCTTCTTCTAGTTCCTCTTCTCTTCCAGGCTGTTTCTCTGTGAAACTTTCCCACTCATCTCCCCAGAGATATTATTTTTATATTTCATGTTGCTACTGAGAAATCTGAGATCAACTTGATTCTTGTCCCTTTGTAGGTGTACTGTTTGTTCTTTCAGGACGCTCTTAGAATTTTCTCTTTGAAAATGTTCTTAAAGTTCACTATGGAGTGTCCAGTTTAGATTTTCCTCCTCAGTGCTGTTTAGTACTCTTCGACTATTTTCAACATTCTTAGTATTTTTCAATTCCAGGAAATTTGTCTCTATTATTTCTTAAATTAATAACTTCTCTATATTTTTTATTTTCTTTAATTCTCAGGCTCATTTTATTGATGTTGAAATGTTTAGTTCCATCTTCTATACCCCGTAACTTTTTTGTGTTTATCTTCTTATTTTCCCCTGTTGCCTTCTGGGAAAGTTCCTCAATTTCATCTGTAACTCACATTTGTTCTTTAGCTACATTAATCCTACTATTAATTCCATCAATTGTGTTATTTCAACTATTATATTGTTATGACTAGAATCTCTACTTCCATCTATGACAGAATACCTAACACTGGACTTGCCCTCTTAGGATACATGGCTAGGAAACTGCACAAAGTATAGGAAATAATTGCTTTCAAACAACAGACAACAAACAAAACAAAATTATGAACTTTGATTGATAAAAGGGAAACAAATGAGGTAAACCTATGATTCCCCAGTTGCTGCTGGAGGTAATTTCTGGGCCAGAGTATAAGGATAGAGAACCCAAGTCAAATATGGTCACTTTCCTGATTTAGGAGACAGAGATTAGAGTTCAATGGGGTGGAAGCAGGTATGATTTGTGGGACAGGTATAGGAAAAGAGAGCATTACAAAGAAAGAGCTCTAGAAATTGACATAACACTTCCACTAAATCTTTGTTGAATATTGAGCATGTAGTAAAACTCCAATGAGGCTCAACAATGAAAAACTGCTGGGTAACTATAAGATGAATAATTTCTAGAGTTCACTCAAGGTAGGCAAATGCTTAAGTTTCAGTCAGACAGAGTGGAGAAATTTTGAATATCCAGGTAAATTAGTCAGCTTTTCATATATATATATATATATATATATATATATATATATATATATATATATAAAACAAAATATCTGAGGTGGGCTTACTTATGAAAAATGACATTAATTTAGCTCACAGTTTTGGAGGTTCAAGATCAGCTGGTTCCACTTGTTTTGGACTCTGGTAAAGGTGACAGTGTCATATGGTGGCAAAAGCATGTGTAACAGCAAGTGGTCATGTCTTGAACAAGGAAACAGAGAGAGAAGAGGCCAGCATTGGTTCTCTTATAACAACCCTTTTGTGAGAACTACCTGAATCACTTTGAGAACAATGCCTCTTATGATCCAAGGACCTTCTATTAGATACTACCTCTTTTAAAATTTCTAATACTCTGGTTTCTCTTTAGATCATATAAATCTTACCTGCCAATAATGCCATGCCTAAGACCAAGCTTCCACATATCGACCCTTTGGAGACCCTCAAACCAAATATAAACCATAGCACTAGAAATTTTAGAATAGATTTCATAATGATCACACCTTAGTAGAAGGACTAACCTCATCCTAGAGTAAAGGCTACCTTAGAACTACCACAACAAAGCTTATAAACAAGCCTTGAAAGTTTGAAACTGACATGGAATTGATTTAAATTCCTACAGAAATGAAACAAAATTCACACACTCAACCACAAAACATTCAATATCTAGTATCCAATTAAAAAACCACTAGACAAACAAAGAAGCTGGAAAAGATGACTCATAGCCAAGAAAAGTGACAGATGACAAAACTATGCAGAAATGATAGAATAGTATTAACAGATTAAAAATTCAGAACAGAGCTGGAGCTGTGGCTCAATGGTAGAGCACTTGTCTGGCATTTGTGAGGCCCTGGGTTCAATCATCAGCACCACACATAAATAAATAAATAAATAAAGTTAAAAATCCATTGACAACTTAAAAAATATATTAAAAAATCAGAACAGCTACTAACATATGTTTGAGAATTTAAAGGAAAATATGAACATAATAAGAAAAATTAGAAATGATATTAAAATAACCAAATAAAACTACATTAACTGAAAAATTTTTATGTAATGAAATTTTTACTGAATAAGATTAACAGATTATGTATTGCAGAAAATGAGTAACCTTGGGGCTGGGGTAGTGGCTCAGTGGTAGAGTGCTTGCCTAGCATGTGTGAGGCACTGTCTCAGAACCACATGTAAATAAATAAAATAAAAATCCATTGACAACTAAAAAATATTTTTTAAAAAATAAAATGAATAACCTTGAGGACATGGCCATAGAAGCTGTCCAAGCTGAAACAAAGAAGAAAAAACATTTAAAAAAAAGGAACAGGTTCAGTGGCATGCAGGAAAATATCAAGCAGTCTTTTATACAAGTAACTGGAGTCCCAGAATGGGGGTTTAGAGAAAATATGTAAAGAAATGACTGAAAAGTTTTCAAATTCAATGGTAACTATAAATTCATAGGTCAAGAAACCTCAACAAATCCCAAACAGTATAAATACAAAAAAAATCACTCCAAGGTACATCATAATCAAGTTGATGAGAACTAATGACAAAGAAAAAAATTTAATTCAGCCAAAGGAGAAAAAGAATACCTTATGATTTAGGTACAAGGTAACAAAGATTAACACTGACTTCTCTTTGGAAATAATATAAGTTGGAAAACAATGGAGAGACAGCAGAGTGCTAAATAAAAATAAATAAGTAAATAAAAAACTTTTAACCCAGAATTCTATATCCATGAGGGGAAAAACGTCCTTCCAAAATAAAGTCCAAATATACACTTTGTAAGGCAAACCAAAGCTGAGAGAATTTTCAGCAGAAAACCTGCAGAAAAACAAATGCTACACTCAATGTCCAAATTTTGGTTTCTGGTATCATTCTTCAATACAAGGAACCAGGGCTTCTTGGAAAAATGGCTGACTCTAGAACTGGAGCTAAGACTATAAAAGATGGGCTTGGAGCATTGCTTAGTACCAGAAAGTAAAGAAGTGACAAAAAAAATGATAGCTTTATGTCAAAGAGCATATCAGTCAACTGAAAGGTTGACATCAGTCAACCCAATAGCCAAAGTTGAAACAATGGAACAAGAAAATAACATAGTGTTGGATTATAACTCAAAATATGAAATAAATATCCATAACATAAATAAATTATTTACTAAACAATAGAGAAAAATAGACAAATATCTCATATAACAGAATCTCAAGTAATTCATGCAGATACTCTCCACTCAAAGAAATGGAATAGAACTACCTACTCTTGAAATGTGAGCTGCATATAGAAACTTCCTTCCAAAGATCACAGTATGGAAAAGAATGAAAAGACCAACTTTATAAATACTATGTCAGACAAGTGAACAAGGTTAATATCATCAATGATAATTCATGTGGATATAAAATGCCATTCTTATGACATCATAGCAATGGTAAATTACATCAATGTGACTTATCATTGATGACGTTAACCTTGTTCATCTGGCTGACATAGCATTTGTAAAGTTATTCTTTTTCTTCCAAGAACATATAACTCAGTCTAGTCATGGGAAAAACATCACACAAGGGCTGGGGATGTGGCTCAAGCGGTAGCGCGCTCGCCTGGCATGCGTGCGGCCCGGGTTCGATCCTCAGCACCACATACCAACAAAGATGTTGTGTCCGCTGAGAACTAAAAAATAAATATTAAAAAAATTCTCTCTCTCTCTCTCTCTCTCTCTCTCTCTCTCTCTCTCTCTTTAAAAAAAAAAAAAAAAAAAAAAAAACATCACACAAACCCAACTAGAAGGCATTTTTCAAAATACCTGCCCAGTAATCCTTAAAACTATCAAGGTCATCAAAAATAAGGGGTCTTAGAAATTGCCACAACCAAGAGGAGTCCACTGGAACATGACATGGATGTGATTCTGAGACAGAAAAAAAAGACACTAGGTCAAAATAAAGTATAAAAAATACAGACTTCAGTTAATAATAATGTACCAATATTGGTTCATTAGTCATAAAAAAGGTACCATACTAATGTAAGATATTAACGACAGGAGAAACAGGGCACAGGGCATGAGGAAATTTTACCATGTTTGCATTTTTTTCCAAATATAGATCTATCCTAAAGCAGAGTATATTTTTTAAAAGAACAGCTAAGGAATTTTTTCCAGATTGAATGAAAATGATATTAGATGGAAATTGAGATCTACATAGAGGAATGAAGAGTGTCAGAAATGGTAAATTTATATATACAGTGAGGGAGAATAGTATGAATTGAACCCAGGGCCTTGCACATGCTATGCAAGTGCTCTACCACTGAGCTATAACCCCAGCCTGAAATATATACACTATAACTAATATTTTCCATTTCATCCTTTCAAATTTGTTTTATTTCATATTGCTGATTTCTTTTCATATATTCTTAAGTAGATTTGCCTTGCATATTTTAAATTATTAGCCCATCTATTCCAATAATTCTGCATCACATCTCAGATCTTTAGACTGATTATTTCTGTTTCTAGGAATTTATACTGCAAAAAATTGTGTTATACAAGCACACATATCATAATACAATTCATATAGAAAAAACTTAAATAAATGAAATTTCTGTTAATGGAGTAATGGTTAAGTAGAATAAGACAATGGATTTTTTACTATGGAGTCCTAGCATGAAAGAAATCGATATGTATGTACATGCAAAAGTATCTGTGATGTACTAATAAATGAAAACTATAGAAACATGTAAAATACATCTAACTTTGGTAAACAAAAAATAATTCATTCTTCTGAATGTAAAGGATATTCATATTAAATTATGAATTTATCCCAATTGATTAACAAAAAAAGTGATTTGGGGGGAGCAGGATTAAAAGGATGATTGATCTTCACTTTTGAATATTTGAATTTTTATCACAACATAGCTCTTTCACAATTTTTAAGCAGGCATATCTGAAAGCAAAGAAAGAAAAACAGAAGGGAGGAAGGAAGGAGGATTAGCATTCACTTGGAATCTTCATTTGATTTGAAAAATAGTCAGGAATCAAAAGGTTCTTCTTTTGTTTGACCTCCTCCAGACCTGAGCATATAAAGAAAATACTATAGGTCATCAAGAGAGAAAGTACTTGTGAAGAGCCCATTCCCTCTACAGAAATCAGGTGTGATTTTAGTTTGTTGTGCAGAGACCAGGGCATTCCACACCTTTGAGGAGAGAAGAAAGCCTAAAAACTTTGGGATCCCTTGAAAGGAAACTGGATTCAAATACAAAACCATTAAAATTCCCCCATTTCTTATTGTGATAGCTATCATTCACACACACACACACACACACACACACACACACACACACACACACACGTGAGGGTGGACTCCCAGTTGGTCAGAGGTTGCTGAATATAACCCCTACCTTAAGTCAGGTAGATGAGGGACCTACGAAAGTCATACTAAGAATCTGAGCAGATGGGAGACTCTGAGGAAAAAGAAACACTAGAGTTCTGATGGTGGGTCAAGAAAGCAGGGTTTTGTTTGGTTGGTTGTTTTTTGCCTCCAGATTTTAGATTTTGTGAATATCTAATTGTTATTCACATGTTTCCCACAATATATTTTGAGGGGAAAATCAATCTCATGTAGAAGACTGCCATCTTTCCTAATAATTTCATAATTGTGTATTTGATGAGTAGAAAGTGTTTCTCCCCCTTATTCCAGGAGACATGTGGCCAGATAATTTACCAGGAACCAATTAATTTGTGCAAAAAATTTACCCTCACTTTCATTTTTATCCTACAAAATCCTGACCCTCAAAATGATAGAAATCAATGTTAAAATTACACAACTTAGCCTGTTCAAAGGACAAGGAAATAATAAAATAAAAATTTAAAAACACTTTAAAAAGCACAACTCAGGTTGTTATAGCCACACTTCTTCATATAACAAGAATAATTTTCAGAATAACCATATGTAGAATTTGACTACCTCTTATATGAGCTATTAGCCTGAAAAACACAGGTTTGTAGTTACTAAGGGGGAAACAGGCAAAAAGTTTAGACAGAAAAGATTTTCAATCAATATAAATCTATACTTGGAAAGACTTACCCTTTTTGAAAACAACTAGATTACACTCTGGGTCCAACGAGGAAGACCTATGCTCATCCAAGTAAAGCAAAAAAAAAAAAAAGACATGTTGCCACAGATTGGATGCCATCAATCCAAATGTACCTCAATTTTAGTGGCAGGAAATCTTCATGAAATACTTTAAGTTGAGCTTTTTCATCACCTACACTAAGTGAAGAATTATTTTTTTATGCACTACAATTCTTATTACACATATATACCACAATTTTTCATATCTCTGTTTGTATGTAAAGTATGTTGACACCAATTCCCATCTTTATACATGTACTTTGGATAATGATGTCCATCACATTCCACCATCCTTGCTAGTCCCCTGCCCCCTCCCTTTCCCTCCCACCCCTCTTCCCTATCTAGAATTCATCTATTTATTCCTCCCATGATCCCCTTCCCTACCCCACTATGAGTCAGCCTCCTTATATCAGAGAAAACATTAGGTATTTGTTTTTTGGGGTTGGCTAACTTCACTTAGCATTATCTTCTCCTATGGCATTCACTTACCTGCAAATGCCATGATTTTATTCTCTTTTATTGCTGAGTAAAATTTCATTGTGTATATATGCCATGTTTTTTAATCCATTCATCCACTGAAGAGCATGTAGGTTGGTTCCACAGTTTAGCTATTGTGAATTGTGCTGCTATAAACATTGATATGCCTGTGTCCCTGTAGTATGCTGTTTTTAAGTCCTTTGGGTATAGTTCGAGGAGAGGGATAGCTGGGTCAAAGGGTGGTTCCATTCCCAAATTTCCAAGGAATCTCCATACTGCTTTCCATATTGGCTGCACCAATTTTCAGTCCCACCAGCAATGTATAAGTGTACCTTTTTCCCCACATCCTCGCCAACACTAAGTGAAGAATTATTACTTGTAACTAATCATTTAGGAATCTGGAGTTTTCAAAGTTCAATGGATAGAGTGGGGAAGTCCCTCAAATCATTGCTACTCAATTGATAATTTCCAAATAGTAACATAGGCCTCACCTGGGAAGTTATTAGAAATACAGAATTGCAGGCCCCACTTAGGCCACTGAATCAAAAGCTGCATATTACCATGATCCCCAGGTGATTCATATTAAAATCTGAGAAATGCTGCTCTGGGTATTATTTGGGAGTTGAATTTGACTGATTTCAAGTGCCAGAGCCATGCTTCTAGCAGCTCAATCCAGCATCTACCCTCATTCTTAGTTCTGACAGCTAAAATCTTAGGAAATATTAACACGCAATGGTATTAGTTGGTAATCTAATTGACCAGTGAGTATTAAGAACCTACTGTGTACCTAATCTAAGTATTAAGCCTTTAGAGAGAAACAAAAGGTATTGTCAAGAATAAATCATGTGGTTGGGATAAAAAGAAGAAGACAGATACATAGGTGCCATTACACCCCTTGCACCTTCTCTTCCACTCTTTCCACTAATGTATTTCATATTCTTGTCACACCAGGACTGATCTCTGTTCCCCAAATGTGCCCTGTGCTTTTCTGCTTTTTTTTTTTTCAATGTTCCCTCTGTCGGGAACTTTGGTTGTCCAGCTCAACATCAATGGTTGAAATCCTATACACTCTTCAAGAGCCAGCACCTGCCCACCTTAAATAAGTGTCTACCATTCCCTGAAAGTACATTTCCATATGTGTATCTTTACCATTATCCACTAGCATTTGACTTTGGATTACATGAAATGATTAAGTTTTCAAAAGCACACAAACCAACCAAAGCATAATCATCTTTCTCTAAAATAAACACAATAATTCCATTAATTCTATTACTTATGGCTGTCCTTTCTCTTATACGTTTCAGCTCATTTCCAAAGCACTGTTGAGGAAAAACATCAAAATGTCTCTCCTGGTTTGAGATCAAATTTTAGAGCTTTGTCAGAATTTTAAATGTTTCATTTATGAATCAAAATATTGTTCCCCAAACACTGAGCCTTACAAATAATATTGCTCATGCTTCTACATGGCTCACACAAAACACCTAACACACAAAATCACATAAACCACAGAAAAGCCTTAATTGCTGAGGAAGCCACCTGCTTTGATGGCAAACACTGAGTGTAATATTCAGTGGGTACTCTAGATGGTAGCATTGTGCATTTTATCCTTTTATTCTTTCTGTTGGTTTTCTAACTCATTTTATACTTCAGGAAAGGCGTGTGTGTGGAGGAGAGATAGAAAGTTAAATATTAATAAAAATACAAAGTGAGGTGAAAATTAATAACAATAAAAAAATTTCCAAAATTCTATTGTTTCTCAGGCCAGCTTTCTGTTTCTTTTCCCCAATGCTCAAATTCTTAGTCCACATCATTGATTTTACTACTTCAGCTCCCACTCACGTTCCAACACATTGCAATCTGATTTTGCCCTCCCATCCACCCAATCCCCTGAAATCATTATTTCACTAAGACCTCCAGTGATCCCTGGACCCAACTGCCTCTTCATAAGGCTCATCCTAATTCATTTCTCTGAAACTGCAAGCTGATTGCCCCTCCCTCCTTCCTTCTTTTCTCATAATTTCCCAACTTTTTTATTTTAAAGGGGTTTTTCCCCAAAACCTACAAAAAGTTGAATGAATACTGCAGAAAGCAGTCACATACCCTTCACTTGGGTTGATCAGTTAATATTTCACCATTCTTCCTTCTGTCTCCCTTCCTCCCACTTCCTTTCCATGTCTCCACCATCTCTCTCTCTAGACATCATCACACTCTAAATATTTCAGCATGCATTTCTTATATTGCAGATATCATTGTAAGTTCTTCAGCATGTCCTAAGAATAAGAAAAGCTTCTTGAAACACCTTCTTCTTGAAACACTTTGCTGTCTTTGCCTTCCTTTGATTATTTTTATACCTCTAGCCACACCTTTTCACAGACATAAGGCAGAAGAAGAGTGGGAGGGCAATAAGAATCTAGTTCTGGTTTAACTACAAAGTAGCTCTGTGATTTGAAAGGAAAAAAGTGAAAAACCACATTACTTAATTATAAAAGTAACACGTGCTCACTGGGGTAAATATGAAGTTTAGAGAAGCATTTGACCCTATCAAGTAGAGATGGGTACTCTAAAACATTCCTCTTCTACAATCTCTTCCAATTCATAATCCATTTTGTATAACTGAATTGAAAGGACAGATAAAATATTTTATTCTTTTTTGACAACATTAAAAACAATTATTAAAAATTTTCATAAATATTTTTATTAGCCACACATTATTCAAATGAATGTAGTCTTGAAAAAAATAAACATTTCCACTTTAAAAATGAGAAAATGAGAGGCAAAATAAGATAGAGAGCTAAGATAAAGAAGCAAGAAACTTCAGTACCCAGTATTAGCATAAGAATATGGAAAACCATTAAGGAAGACCAGAAATAAAGAGTTACCCATTTCACTCCTCCCTCGACTCTAATCAGTACAGTATGGAGAAAAACACCGCCAATTTTGGGAGAAGGAGAAGAAACTAAGTACAGGACTTAGAGACTTGGAACTCAATACCAAGCCCAGCATGGTGAAATCCAGTAATGGGCAAAGCCCCATAATCCATGTCCCCAGGCTAAAATACACAGATAGAACCTCCAGACCATCTTTAGCCAGGAGGAAAAGAGGTTGCCTCCACCACCTCTCCCCCAACCCCAGGCAGCACAGCGTGGAGAAAGAATTCGTTTCCTTGGGAAAAGGACATAAAAGAAAGAATAGGAATTTGCCTTGAAACTCAGTACTGGGCCAGTAAAACTCTTTAGAGGGAGGAGAGGATATCTGTAGCCCCTATCTTTAGCCCTATGCCTGTGGAGAGCGGTGACAGTGACTGGGAGACCAGTGTGTGAGATTGGGGTCCCTGATGACTTCATGGCTGTGGAATACTTAGTGACTGGGAAAGTTTCTGTACAAAGAATAGGATGCCCAGTTGCTGCAGAGATGTCCTCCATGCTAGAGTCTTATCAGCCTTGACTTTATTCTCAGGCACAGCAGTTCCTGAGAATGAAGGAACTTCCTTGCTAAGATAACCACAATGTTTCACCAGTTCCACTGCTCCTGAATTGGCCAGAGAATTAGCAACTTTAAACAATGAAATTTTCTTGAGAGCTACACAATGCTCCTAATATTGCACACTGCAACTGTAGAACGTAACTGAGGAAATAGTTGCATACTGTTGCTAACTCTGTAACTTTCTTGAATACAAAGAATAATGTTTGCATAGTCTTTAATCTGATATATATATATATATATATATATATATATATATATATATATATATATAATATATATATATAAAGATTGCTGGTGTAATACTTTAGATCCGCTTCTCCATCAGAGAATAGCGCTCCATCCAACCCCAGCTGTCTTATCTTCAAGATCTGTGTGTGTTGTCTCTTTATTTCTTCCAATCTCTCATTGCCCCTCACTGGAACCTGCTAGTTTGATCGCACTGTTCGCAGCATATGCCCATAGACAGAGTTTCTGGACTCCACCTGATCTCTGTTACCAATGGGAAACCTGCATCCCCAGTCATATGGGCTTATATTCTAGTCAGAATCAGCAGCAGCTGGCTGCAGCAGTCTCAGGTCATGAGTATACCACAGGAGCAGGTCCTGCCCCTATGCTGTGCTAGTCTCAGCAAACTGTGAACTCCAGATGAGGTCCATAGTTGCAGTACTAGTGGCCATAGGAATGCCCACTCCATCCTTCCTCCAATCCCAGGCAGTGCTCATGTGATGAGTCATTGTCTACTTTGGGAAAGAAGAGGGAAGTAGGCATCTTATAGGAGCCTAGAGCTAGTCCCTCCATGGTGAGGCCCAGTACCAGGAAGAATTCTGCAACACTAGATCACAGGCCAGAGACTGTGTTATTGTCCAGGCCCAACCTGGCCTCAGGCACAGACCTGTGGTTATAGACTACCTTTTTTATGTTTTTATTAGTGAATTACAGCTATGCATTATAGTGGGGTTCATTTTGGTATATTCATACATGCTCCATTTCAGTACCCAGTACCCCCTCACTCATTCTCCTTCTACCCAACCCCATTTCCCCTCCTTTACTCTACTAGTCTCCTCCCCAACTATTTATTGTTTTTATAAATTGGTACTTTATTGGTATACATAAACATGGAATACATTATGGTGCATTCACACATGCACACAGTATAATTTGCTCAACCTCATTCTGCTGTTCCCATCCCTCCTCCCTCCTTCCCTCCTCGTCAACTCCCTTTCTCCATTCCACTAATCTCCCATACATTATCATGGCATACCCCCATTTTCCCCATTATCTTGTCCAAGCTTCCACATATAAGACAAAACATTTAACCTTGACTTTCTGAGTCTGGCCTATTTCTTTTAGCATGATATTCTCTAGTTCCACCCTTTTACCAGAAAATGCCATAATTTCATTTGCTTTATATCTGAGTAAAACTCAATTGTGTATATATACCACATTTTCTTTATTCACTCATTTGTCAACTGGCATCTGAGCTGGTGTTATAACTTGGCTATTGGCTTCTATAAAAATTTATGTGTCTGTATCACTATAGTATGCTGATGTTAGTTCTTTATAATAAAAAGGAGAGGAGTAATTGAGTCATATGGAGTGGAATAGTTAGGTCATAAAGTGGTTCTATTCCTAGTCTTTTGAGGAATCTTCATACTACTTTCCAAATTGATTGTACTAATTTGTAGTACCACCAATAATGTGTAAGTGTACCTCTTCCTTCACATCCTTGCCAGCATTTATTATTATTTGTATTCTTGGTTGCCATTCTAACTGGAGTGAGGTAAAATCTCAGTAATTTTGCTTCGCATTTCCCTGACTGGTAGGAATGCTGAACATTTTTTCATATATTTGATGGCCATTTGTATTTTTTCTTTTGAGAAATATCTGTTTAGTTCTTTTGCTCATTTTTATTGGGTTATTTGGGGTTTTGGTGTTAAGTTTCTTGAGCTATATTAACAAAAAAAAAGCATGGTATTGGCAACAAAACAGACATGAAGACGTTAGAATAGAATAGATAGAGACATTCGTGCCAAAAACATACATGGCAAAAAAATAGCCTTTTAAACAAATGGTGCTGGAAAACTGAATATCCATATATAGAAGAATGAAATTAGATCCTATCTTCACCCTGCACAAGAGTCAACTCAAAGTGGATCAAAGACCTAGGAATTAAACCAGAATCTTTGCAACTGCTAGAAGAAAACATAGGGTTATATATTGTCACAGGCACTGACTTCCTTAACAAGACTCCCAAAGTTCAAGAAATAAAACCAAGAATCAATAAGTGAGCATCAAATTAAGAAACTTCTGCACAGCAAAGAAAACAATTAAGACCATGAGAGAGAGCCTACAAAGTGGGAGAAAATCTCTTCTAGCTACTCCCTCAATAGGAGATTAATATCCAGAATATATACTGAGTACCCTTTCTAAGGTACTAAGTGCTCCCTTAGTCCATCCTGAACAATATACTGAATGTATAACTGGGAATACTTGGGTCTGGGGCACCCTCTAGTGCTGAAATAATGTCAGTGATGACCAGCACAGATAAAATAATCAGTCTGCATAGAATTTCTAGAAGTATAGGCACAAACAAAAACAGATTATGAAGACTGGAATAAATACCTAATCCCTCAATGCATTGATGTTGTGCTTGCCATCAGGCACCAAGGACTTTCAGAGAATCATGACCACACCTAACAGACAAAATAAGTCACCAGAAACTGACCACATAGCAATTGTGTGTATGTATGTACAAGCTCTCAGCCATAGAATTTGAAATAGCCATTTTATATAAACTAAATGAACTTTAAGAGAATACAAAGAAACAATTCAGTACCTCATCAGAGAGCCTTAGCAGATATTGAAGTAACTTTTAAAAATGCAAATGGAAAATTTTGACCTGAAAATTTTACTAAATAAAAAACACAATAGAAGCTATCAGTAGCAGAATAGACAAAACAGAAGAAAAAATTGGTGAGCTCAAAGACAGGATGTTTGGAAATATCAGAGAAGAAAAAAGAAAAAATACAAAGGTGAATGAAAGAAAAAGCTAATAGGAACTTTGGAAGAGCATTAAAGGAGCAAATATTCAGGTTATTTGTGTTCAAGAGGAACTTGAGAATACCAAAGGGGTATAAAGCTTATTTAAAGAGATAATAACAGAAAACTTTCTAAACCCACTGAAGAATACAAATATCCAGGAACAGGAGGGTCAAACGTCAACTCAATGGAGTCCATCCTAACAGCTATTATAATAAAGCTCTCAAAAATTAAAGACCAAGAGAGGATTTTCAAAGCATGGCAACCCATAAATACATCTCAATTAAAAATTTAGAAAATGAACTAAATCGAGCAGAAGGCTTAATTAAGAAAGCTATTCATAAAGGAATACATTAACTAATATATTATGGGCTGGGGATGTGGCTCAAGCGGTAGCGCACTCGCCTGGCATGCGTGCGGCCCGGGTTCTATCCTCAGCACCACATACCAACAAAGATGTTGTGTCTGCCAAGAACTGAAAAATAAATGTTAAAAAAATTCTCTCTCTCTCTCTCTCACTCTCTCTTTAAAAAAAATTTATATATATTATTAGTTAAGTTGGACACTTTTTTCATGAAAAAAGTGTCCAATTTAACTAATAATATAAAATAATTTCAGATTAAAATGACAATATGTTCATCTATCAAACTGACAAAGATGTTTTAAGAAAAAAAAATAATATCCAGGTTTATTAAAAGACAAGGGAAAGAGACCACAGACCTTGCTGATTATAACAGAAATTAGTACTTTTTTCAGATAAAATTTAGTGATACAAAATTTTAAAATCTTGAAAATATACTTACACCTTAACTAGCAAATATACTTGTAGGAAATAATCTGAGAAATAATTGGGTCATTGCACCACAATATATGCACAATGGTATTCATAACAGTATAATGTATTAGAGATTGTTCTTAACATGTTGATAAATAAAAAATAGAATGGAATTGACTTGGAAAATTATGGCACAACTATACAACAGAATAATGAGCAGTCACTAAAAACATTGTTGAATAAAACCATTATGTGAAAACTTTGATTTTCCATTAGACATTTCTACTTTCTCTGAGATTTTCTCCCCAATGAACGTGCATTATTTTTGTATTTAGTAGGGGATAAATATTTTTAAATGTTGGAGAAATATATTTATTGGCATGAAATATATTAACAATAAGTTGATGATTGAAAACATATCCATAGAAAATACACTGAATGATGCAATTTTAACCCATATAATAAAGTATAAACTATATACCATAAAGTCAATCAATAAAAAGTGTGTATTTACAGGATTTTGAATATTTTTTAGGAGCTGTATAACCATTGCCATGTCTAGTTTTAAAACATTTTCAGGGCTAGGGATATAGATCCGTGATAGAGTACTTGCCTAGCATGTGTGAGGCCTAGGGTTTGTGCACCACAGAAAAAAGAAAACATTTTCATCTTCCAAAAGGAAGTCCTTTCCCATCTCTCTATCCCTATCCCTACCCTATCCTAGTCTACCACTAACCTACTTTTTATCTGAATGGGTTTGTCTATTGTAGAAATTTTAAATACATGGAATCATACAACATGTGGCCTTTGGTGACTTTTTTACTTAACAATATTTTCAGGTTTCACCAATGTTGTAGCATGTATCAGTAATTTATTCCTTTTTATGGCTGAATAATTATGTCTTCATGTGAATAGAACCCATTTTGTTTACCTATTCATCAGTTGATGGACACTTCATTTATTTTTATTTATTGATTACATGAATAGCGCTGCTATGAATATTCATGGGCCAGTTTTTATGTGGACACATGTTTTAATTTTCTTGGGTAGATAACTGGGAGTTGAATTACTGGATCATATGGTTATACCTGCTGTATATAACTTTTTGAGATATTACCAAACTATTTTACACAGAGGCTGCAACATTTCCACACATAAAAGTAATGAGTAAGGATTCCAATTGCTCCACATCCCCACTAACACTTGTTACATATCTTTGTTATTATTGTTATTCTGGTATGTATTAAGTTGTACCATTTGTGGTTTTGTTTTGTGTTTACATAATGACTAATGATATTGAGCATCTTTTCATATGGTTTTTGGCCTTTTGTGTATTTTCTTCAGCGAAATTTTTATCTAAACCTTTTCTCATTTTAAAAAAAGTAAGTTTTTTATTATTGAGTTTTAAATGTCCTTGACATATTCTGCATAATAGTCATATACACATATATGTGACATATATGTGTGTGTCATATATATGTATATATATCTGTATATATACATATATATGCATGTATATATGACTTGACAAAGCTTTTCTCCCAGTCTATGGGTTGTCTTTTCTTATATGTCAATGATATCATTAATAGCACAAAAGTTTTAAATTTCAATGGAATTCAATTATCTTTATAATTTTTGACTGGTTCTCTTGGTCTCATATTTAATAAAATACTGTATAAACCAAAAGTTATAAAGATTTACTCCCACATCTTCTTGTAAGAGTTTTATACTTTTAGGGCTTACATTTAGACACATAATCTTTTTTGGGGGGGTACCAGGGATTGAACTCAGGGGCACTTGGCCACTGAGCCACATCCCCAGCCCTATTTTGTATTTTATTTAGAGATAGGGTCTCACTGAGTTGCTTAGTGCCTTGCTTTTACTGAGGCTGGCTTTGAACTCACAATCCTTCTGCCTTGGCCTCCTGAGCCGCTGAGATTACAGGCATGCACCACCTCACTCAGCACGTAATCTATGTTTTTAATATATATATTTTAGTTGCAGGTGGACACAATATCTTTATTTAATTTTATGTGGTACTGAAGATGTAACCCAGTGCCTCACACATGCTAGGCATGCACTCTACCATTGAGCCAAAGTCCCAGCCCACATACTCCATTTTTGACTTAAGTTTCATGTATGGTGTGCCATAGGGAATTAAAATTATTATTTTATATGGGGATATTTTTTGTCTCAGCCCTATTTGTTGAAAATACTATTTTTACTCAGTGAATTGTCATAGCTATTTTGACAAAAATTAATTGATCATATTTTACTAGGAGTGGAAGTTTCATTTGCACTTTATGTTTCATTTTTGATTAATATGTATTAGTGATAAATATTAGTGGGTTCAGTGTGATATTTCAAGACTTTCATACAGCATGCACTAATCAAATCCAGTCTCTCTGAATTCACTCCATTCTCAATCTCTAGTAATCACTACTCTACATTCAGGTCAACATTATTTGAACTTCCACATAGGGAAGAACATATGGTAATTGCCATTCTGTCTGACTTTTTTCACCTAACATAATATCCTCCAGTTCTATCCATTTCTAAATATTTTATTGCATAAGACAGAATTCTTTTTTCTTTTCTTTTCCTTTTCAGTACTAGGAATTGAACCCAGAGGCACTTTACCACTGAGCTATATCCCAGCCGATTTTTGAAACAGGGTTTTTCTGAGTTGCCAAGTCTGGCCTTGAACTTGCAAAGAACACAGAGACTTCAGTTTGCCTTTCCCAGTAATTCTTCCTCAGCTTTGTATTCAATTGAAAAGGCCCACTTTTATACCTTGACAGCATTCATCATATGAGTATCTGTCAAAAGTATTGACTCTGACTCATCAGATAAGTTTTTATGTCTTACTACTATCCTAATCAAAATGTGCTTGTTCTTCAACCCTATTGACATTGTGTTGGGAGGCAATTATCCATGAGTCTCACATTTCTGCCTGTCTTGCAAGCAGAGGCACTAACTATATTTTTTAGAATGTTTGTATAGCAAACAGCCATGAAAGATAGCAATAGTGTCTCCCTGTGGGGCAAAGGGTAGATTTGTTAATTGTCTAGTGTGGCATTAGTTTCTTTACTGCTTTTCTCCTGAAGATAAGGTCTCCAAGCCAAATAACCCTCTTTATCAAGGAGACAGGCACACAGTGCCTACTTACCCTTGAGCAGTAGGTTTCAGTTCCATGACATCCTGCAAACTTATTCAAACAAACCAATCACATCCTCCCACAGAAACCACATGTTCCTCATCCTTGTGATACTACAAAGCTTGCCTCTTACAGCCCTGAATTTTCACTCTGTTCCTAAATGCAACCCCATTTAGCCCTGCATAACATAGCCCTCCTCCCCTGGGCTAAAATTATGTGACCAATAAATTTCTGTGGATCATATCTATCCAGTGTTTCATTTCATAAGTTTGGATAACCCTGTAACCCTGGGACAGGAATTCTCCCCTCATCAGTGCAATGAATAGGAGATGGTTAAGAAATTCAACTTAGCTGGGCATGGCAGAGCATGCCTGTAACCCCAGCAACTCAGAAAGGTGAAACAGAAAATCTTCTGCTTGAGGCCAGCCTCTGAAAGTTAGTGAGACCCTATCTCCAAATAATTATTTTTTTTAAAAGGCCAGGGATATAGCTCAGTGGTAAAGTACACTTGGGCTCAATCCTCAGTACTACAAAAAATAAAAAAGAAACAATCCGGTTTAATAAACATAATGTTTCCTTCCAGATCAAAGATTGATCAGGATGTAGGCATCCCATAATAAAATATTTGTGTTCTCTAATTTCAGGGTTTCTGAGCTGTAATGCAAACCCACTATGTTCACAACTTTCACCTGGCCCCCTCGGCATTATGCTGTAAGAATTGGGGTGGGTAGGTAAAGGGAGCTGATATTAACATGAAGCTGTTGCCATTTGCTGTGCAATGAGTAATGCGATCCTTTGCCTCTGACCCAGAATTTTCATATCTTCTACCAACACCCATGAAACTGGCATGCAAGTAGAGTAAAACCCTATACCATTCACAGTTCTTGATAAATTTTATAGCCTTTTATAATTACATCACAAGTGTTATTCTGAATATCTTTGATTTGTTAAAAATCAATCAATATAAGCAATTTGGCAATGGTTTTGGTCTGTTTCAGTTTGTGTTGAAGTCTTACATCAAACTGGTTCCCTGAAGCATTCTGTCTTGTAGACTATTAAGACCTACAATATTGACATACAGGGATGGGACTGTGGCTCACTGGTAGCGCACTTGCCTGGCGTGTATGAGGCACCGGGTTCAATACTCAGCACCACATATAAATAAATAAAATAAAGGTCTCAAAACTAAAAAAATATTGACATCCATAGGTTTAAAAATATCATCACTATGGCCATATTACCAAAAGTACTCTATAGGTTTAATGCAATGCTGATCAAAATCCCAATGGCATTCCTCACAGAAATAGAAAAAGCAATCATGAAATTCATCTGGAAAAAAAAAGACCTAGAATAGCAAAAGCAATTCTAATCAGGAAGAGTGAATCAGGTGGTATAGCGATACCAGACTTCAAACTATACTACAGAGCAATAGTAACAAAAACAGCATGGTACTGGTACCAAAACAGGTGGGTAGACCAATGGTACATAATAGAGGACACAGAGACCAATCCACAAAATTTCAACTACCTTATATTAGACAAAGGTGCCAAAAGCATGCAATGGAGAAAGGATAGCATCTTCAACAAATGGTGCTGGAAGAACTGGAAATCCATGTGCAACAAAATGAAATTGAATCCCTTTCTCTCACCTTGCACAAAAGTTAACTCAAAATGGATCAAGGAGCTAGGAATCAAACCAGAAACTCTGTGTCTAATAGAAGAAAAAATTGGCCCTAATCTCCATCTCATGGGGTCGGGCTCCAAATTCCTTAATAGGACACTTATAGCACAAGAGTTAAAATCAAGAATCAACATATGGGATGTATTCAAAATAAAAAGTTTTTCTCAGCAAGAGAAACAATAAGAGAGGTAAATAGGGAGCCTACATCCTGGGAACAAATATTTACCCCTCACCCTTCAGATAGAGCTCTAATCTCCAGAGTATACAAAGAACTCAAAAAATTAAACAAGAAAACAAATAACCCAATTAACAAATGGGCCAAGGACCTGAACAGACACTTCTCAGAGGAGGATATACAATCAATCAACAAATACACGGAAAAATGCTCACCATCTCTAGCAGTCAGAGAAATGCAAATTAAAACCACTCTAAGATACCATCTCACTCCAGTAAGAATGGCAGCCATTATGAAGTCAAACAATAACAAGTGCTGGCAAGGATGTGGGGAAAAGGATACACTTGTACATTGCTGGTGGGACTGCAAATTGGTGCAGCCAATATGGAAAGCAGTATGGAGATTCCTTGGAAAGCTGGGAATGGAACTACCATTTGACCCAGCTATTCCCCTTCTCGGACTATACCCAAAAGACCTTAAAAGAGCATACAACAGGGACACAGCTACATCAATGTTCATAGCAACACAATTCACAATAGCTAGACTGTGGAACCAACCCAGATGCCCTTCAATAGATGAATGGATAAAAAAATGTGGCATTTATACTCAATGGAATATTACTCAGCACTAAAAAATAATAAAATCATGGCATTTGAAAGGAAATGGATGGCATTAGAACAGATTATGCTAAGTGAAGCTGGCCAATCCCTAAAAAACAAATGCAGAATGTCTTCTTTGATAAAAGGGGAGTGACTCAAAACAGAGCAGGGAGGAAGAGCATGAGAAGAAGATTACCATTAAATAGGGACAAGAGGTGCGTGGGAATGGGAAAGAGAAGGAGAATTGCACAGAAGATGGTAGGAGACCCTCATTGTTATGCAAAATTACATATAAGATGGTGTGAGGGGGAAGGAAAAAGAGAGAGAGAAATGTGTCACAGTAGATTGGGTAGAAAGAGGTGATGGGAGGGGAGGGGAGGGGAGGGGGGATAGGAAGGGTAGAAGAATACAATAGACACTAGTATGGCCCTATGTATAAACATGGCTGTATAACCAATGTGATCCTGCAATCTGTACACGTGGAAATAAGATTATGTACCCCATTTGAATCAAATGTATAATATGTCAAGATCATTGTAATGTTTTGAGCAACTAATAAAAAAAATTTAAGAAATAAAAATATCATCACTACCACAAGACCAAAATGAATGAATAAATAAGTGAATGAATGAATAAATATATTGCTGAAAATACAGACCATTATCTATGCTAAGAGTCCCAATGAAGTAAAGATAGAGCGGGGCACAGTGGCCCATGCCTATAAACCCAATGACTTGGGAGGCTGAGTCAGGAGGATCACAAGTTCAAAGCCAGCCTCAGCATTTTAGCAAGGTCCTAAACAACTTAATAAGACTGTGTCTCAAAATTAAAAAAAAAAAACTTTCTTGGGATGTGTTTCAGTAGTTAAGTACCCCTGGGTTCAAATTCTAGTACCAAAAAATAAAAGAAAATAAAGATAGGATTTATTGGCACATAGAAATTGGTTGTTATAAGAATCTACACAGTAAGTTCTTACAAGAAGCAAAAGTTGCCATAATGAAAAATATTTATCAATGAACTAGCCAGAGTAAAATTAGACTCTATTTAAACATCCCTGAATCCCTGGTCATTCTGCAGCAATAATCTTTCTTTTCTGTAGATATTTAACAAAATACTGTGTACATTTGCAAAGTGAAAGTGGAAATTTTGGAAAAGTTACAGAAATATTGAAAAGACAAAAGATGTTGGAAGATTGCCTAAATAACTCACAAATGATGACCTGGCAAAATTACATAAGTTAACAATTGAAGAAGAGAAAATAGACAAATATGTTGATCACACTAACATTTCAAAAGAGAATTGTTTAAAAGCTTAAGAGTGGTTCATGAATAAGATGATGCACCCCTCAAACATTTTCACAAAAAATGGACCTCTAATGAAAGACAAAAATGAAGATTTTAATAGTGCTATCACATAAGTTTGTTAGAAAATTATACTCCAAAAAGGCAACAATTTATTTATTCATGTTTATCTGTCTGTTTGCTTATTTATTTATTTATTTATTTATTTATGTTTTTGGTACTGGGAATTGAATCCAGGGGTTCTCTACTACTAAGCTACATCCTCAGCTCTTTTATTTTTTGTCTTGAAACAGGTTCTTACTAAGTTGTTGAGGCTGGCCTCAAACTTGCAATCCTTCTGCCTCGGCTTCCTGTGTAGCTGAGATTTACAAGAATGTACCACCATGCCCAGCATATTTTTTTTTGTTTTAAGAATTAGAAACCTGTTGAAATACTATTGTGTTAAACATAATGTAAACCTCTTTCCATAATTATTTCACTTTGAACTAAACCTTTAATCAAACTCTTTATTTTTCCACTATTTCTCATGAAATGCTTTTCTTTTCACATACATTTTTTTCAAGTGCCTTTTTCTGCTGCCAGTTTTTTTCTGGATGATGAGGACATCCTGTGATTAGATAGCTGTATCAAGCTTCCTTTGATCTGGGAATATATATTCCACTAACACAGTATTTTCTCAGGGTGGTACCAATACCACTGATAGTACATTAAATAATTCTTGGTCATTTGGGATCATTTCTTCTTAATTCTTAGGCATTGAATATATATATAAAATCAGTAGATTATCCCAAGCTTTTCATAACTATTATGGCTTGTATGGCTTAAGTCAAGTTAAGATTTTTTAATTAATTTATTTTAAATAAAATATTAATTTGTTATCTTTGTGTCAATGGTAGGCATATGTGGCAAAAGTTACAACTGTGGCTCCTAAATGACTCCACACTAGCATCAAGGTATCAGACTCAAATTTCAGGCACTATCAAAATACAACATCCAATAGCCAAGTACATGTTCAGCAGGACATAAGAGCCCTACATTAGTGATGGTACAGATTCTTTCACATGGTAACTGTGGGAAAGATCCCTTTTATTCAGCATACTTAAAACTCTCAAGGAAAAAATGGTTAAAATATATTAGGAAAAGGTTTTTCATCCCCACTCTTCCTCTGTGTGCCACTGCATCTTTTTCCATTCTGTGAACATTACCTCACCACCATGTTTATCATTGTTACCTAAAGACTTGGCCCTGCAGGGTGCAGTGGGACACACCTGTAATCCCAGTGGTTCCAGAGGCTGAGGCAGGAGAATTGCAAGTTCAAAGCCAAACTCAGTAATTTTGCGAGACCCTGTCTTTAAATAAAATATTAAAAAGGGCTGGGGATGTGGCTCAGTAGTTAAGCACCCCTGGTATCAAAGAAACAACAACAACAAAAAAACTTGACCCTTTCTTGCCTTCTAAAGTAAAACAGGTAGAAGCCACTAGTACTTCAATAACCTTGACATTGACCATTCTCAGTATCAGAGACACTGATGTCTCTCCCTCCCAGTGCAAGCACGTGGGCAGGCTGTTTAGAGAGGGTTGTGCTTCTATTTTTATTCTCAATTCATATGGTTTTCGAGAAAGTAGTTCTTAAGTTGGTATAGAAAATGGAAGCTCTGATGATAGTTTAGCCCTAAGGCCTCTGACACATCAGTAGGAAAGTATGGGAGGGAGGGGGTCAAAATTTAAATCTTCACAATTTACTGCTTTTTAAAGATGTAAGGATTTTTCAGACAGACCACGGTATTTTAAACTTCAGTCTTTCCAAATAGTTGCCTTGTCAAAATAAAATCTGTAAATTTTTAAAGTATTTTTAGTTATAGATGGACACAATATCTTTATTTTATTTATTTAGTTTTATGTGGTGCTGAGTATTGAACCCAGTGACTCATGCACTCGAGGCAAGTGCTCTACCACTAAGCCATAGCCCCAGCCCTGAAATCTGTAAATTCACCTATTTTTTTCTTCAAATAGATTCATTTTTTAAATTTTACCTCATCCTAAACAATGATATTTATAAAAATATAATTTTGTTTTAGCTACATTTCTTCTATACAATTTAAAATATTTAACAACATCCAATATTTATTAAATGAGTACTAGGAGCCAGATATTGTTGTGAGTACATAGATTATATCATACATACAATCGTCAAATCAGGCCTATGAATTAGACACTAACACTACTACCACTCTACAGATAAGGAAACTTGAGGCACAGGACATTAAGTAACATGATGAAGACCAAATAGATAGAAATCTGTAAGGAGTTTATCAAAGTAACAGGACACAAAATCAATACACAAAAATCAGTAGCTTTTCTTTATACTAACAAGAGTACAAAAAAAGAAATTAAGAAAACAATCCATTTACAATAGCTTCAAAAATAAAATACTTGAGAATAAACCTAATCATGGAGGGGAAAGACATATATAACTGAAGTGATAAAATGTTGCTGAAAGAAATTAAGGAAAACAGAAATTAATGGTGAAAACATCTGTATCTATGAATTGAAAGATTTACTATTATTAAGATTTCTACCACCCAAAGGAATCTATGGTTTCCATGCAATCCCTATCAAGATTATGATGATATTTTTCTACAAATCCATCCTAAAAGTCATACAGAATCTCTAGAGACCCCAAACAGCCAAAATAATCCTAAAAAAGAGCAAAGTTGGAAGTTTCATGAATTCGCATTTAAAAATTATTATACAGTTATAATTTTAAAAGTGTGGTGTTAGCATAAAGACAGGCATATAAATCAATGGAATACAATAAAAATATGGAAATAAGCTTTGTGCAGGAAAACAAACCCTTTCACAGTAACTTCAAAAAAAAATCTAGGAATAAATCTAACCAAGGAGTTGAAAGACCACTACAATGAAAACTATAGAACATTGAAGAAAGAAATTGAATGAAGAAGACACAAAATGGAAAAACCTCCCATTTTCATGGATAGGCAGAATTAATATTGTTAAAATGACCATACCACCAAAAGCAATATACAGATTCAGTGCAATCTGTATATTGAAAATACCAATGACATTCTTCACATAACTAGAAAAAAAAATTGTCCTAAAATTCATTTGGAAGAATAAAAGACCCAGAAGAGCCAAAGTAATATTAAACCAAAAAGAAAAAAAAAACAATGCTGGAGGCATCACAATTCCTGATCTCAAATTATGCCACAGAGCTATAGTAACAAAAAACTGCATGATACTGGCAGAAAAACAGACATATAGACCAATGGTACAAGTTAGAAGATATGCAAACAAACCCTCACATCCACAGTTATCTGAATCCTTGACAAAGTTCCCCAAAAACATACACTGGAGAAAAGACAACCTTATTAACAAATGGTTCTGGGAAAACTGGTTATCCATATATAAACACACTTATATACTTTTATCAAAATGGATTCTACTGTCATGTATAACTTAAAAGAACCAATAAAAAAAGAACAAAAAAAAGAATGAAACTGGTCCTTATCTTTCACTCTATAAAAATGAACTCAAAATGGATTAAACTAGAAATTAGACCAGAAACAATATAACTCCTAGAAGAAAATACAAGGCCAACACTCCAGTGTATAGGTACAGGCAACTACTTTCTCAATAGGACTCCTAAAATTCAGGAAATAATACCAAGAGTTAATAAATGGGATAACATCAAATTAAAAAGCTTCTATGCAGCAAAGGAAATTAAAATGTGAAGAGAGAACCTACAAAATGGAAAAAAAAATCTTTGTTAGCTTCTCTTCTGACAAAGTGTTAATATCTAGAATATATAAGAACTCAAAAAAGAACTTACACCAAGGGCTGGGGATATAGCTAAGTTGCATGCACAAGGACCAGGGTTCAATCCCCAGCACCACCAAAAAAAAAAAAAAAAACTTTACACCAAAAATCAAATAACTCAATAAATGAATAGATTAATTAATTAAATAATCACTTTTAAAAGAAGAAATGCAAATTACCAACAAACATATTAAAAAGGTTCAACATCATTAGCAATTTATATTTTCATATAAATCAAAACTATACTGGGAGTTTATGTCAAACCAGTTAGAATGGCAGTCATGAAGAATATAAAAAAAGGCTGGTGTTGTGGCTCAGCAGTGGAGAGCTTGTCTCGCACATGCGAGGCTCTGGGTTCAATCCTCAGCACCACATAAAAATAAATAAATAAAATAAAAGTATTGTGTCCATCTACAACTAAAAAAATATTTTACAAAAAAGGAATATAAACAATAATAAATGCTGGAGAGGATGTGGAGAAAAAGGAACACTTTTAAACTGTTGGTGGGATTGTAAATCAGTACTACTACTATGAAAATCAGTATGGGTTCCTCAAAAGACTAGGCATTGAAGCACCATATGACACAGCTATACCACTCCTTGGTATTTATCCTAAAGAATGAAAGTCAGCATGCTATAGTGATACTAGCATACCCATGTTTATAGCAGCACAGCCAAACTATGGACCCAGCCTAGGTATCCATCAACAAATGACTGGATAAATAAAATGTGGTATATATACACAATGGAGTTTTATTTAACCATAAAGAAAAATGAAATCATGTCATTTGCAGGAAAATGAATGGAACTTGAGCCCATTTTATTAAGCAAAATAAGCCAAACTCAGTGGGTCAAGAGTCATATGTTTTCTGTCTAATGGAAATTAGAGAGGAAAAAGGAAAAGCAAGTGAGGGGCAATCACATGAAAAGCAAAGGGAGATCAGTAGAATAGAGAAAAGGGACCAGGAAGTGAGACAAAGGTGTGGGGGAAAGTGCTCAAGAGGGATATTGACCAAATTACATTGTTATATTGTGTGAATGTACGAATGTCAACACAAATCTCACTATTATGTACAACTACAATTGTCCAATTAAAAAAGGAATAAACTCTGTGTATATGGTTAAATTATTTTTGACAAGTGTGCCAAGACCATTCAGTGAGGAAAGGACAGTCTTTTCAACAAATGGTCCTGGGAAAACTGGAAATCCATACACAAAAAGAAAGAAATTGGATCAAATACCTACATGTAAGAGCTAAAACGATAAGAATCTAGAAGAAAACAAGGGAAAGTATTCATGACATGAAACATAGCAATGATTTCTTGGATATGATACCAAAAGCATAAGCAAGAAAAGAAAAAAGAGATAAATTAAAAACCTTTGTACATCAAAGAACAAAATCAACAAATTAAAAAGATAATTTACAAAATAGAAAATAATATTTGCAAATGAAATATGATAAAGGATTTATTTCCTAAGCATATTTTTAAAATTCCTACAATTCAACAACAAAGAACCCACAACCCAATTCAAAAATGAGCAAAAGGCTTGAATAGACATTTCCTCAAAGAAGATATACTGATAGCTTTTACGTACAAGAAAAGAAGCTCAACATCACTAATCACTGGAAAATGCAAATCAAACCCCAATGAGATACCATTAGGATGGCTATTGTTTTAAGAAAAGTAAAACAAAAAGATAAAACGTATTGGTGAGGTTGTGGAGAAATTTGAACTCTTGTGCACTATTGATGGGGATGTAAAATAATGCAGCTGTTGTGGAAAATAGGCAGTTTTTCAAAAAGTAAACATAGAGTTAGGCAGGTTAGCACATCCTGTAGTCTCAGTGACTAGGGAGACTGAGGCAAGAGGATCACAAGTTTGAGGCCATCCTGGGCAAATTAGTGAGACCCTGTCTCAAAATAAAAAAAAATGAATAAATAAAAATGGCTGGGATTGCAGCTCAGTGCCCCCAGGGCATAATCCCCAGAATCAATGAATAAATAAATAAATAAACATAGAATTGCTACATTATCGATTGCACTAACAGAAAACATACACAAAAGAATTAAAAGCAGCATCTCAAACAGATGTTTATATATCCATATATATAACAGCATTGTTCACAATAGCCAAATGATGGAAACAGAAAAAAATGTCCACAGCTAGATTAATGGAAAAAGAAAATATGTACACATAAAATGGAATATTATTCAGTTTTTAAAAGGAAGAAAATGCTACATATGATACAACGTAGTTGTACCTTGAAGACATTATGCTAAATAAAATAAACCACATACCAAAGAACAACCACTGTACAATCCCATTTGTATGAGGTTCTGAGATTAGTGAAATTCACAGAGACAGAAAATGGAATAACAGCTGTCAGGAACATGAGGAAGGGGAATGAAGAGTTATTGTTTAATAGGTAAAGATTTTCATTTTGTGAAGATGAACAATTTTTGGAGATGGATGGTGGTGATGGTTGCACAAGATTGTGAATGTACATGATGTCTCTGAACTATACACCTAAAAAATGGTCAAAATGGTGAATTTTATGCTATGTATGTTTTGCTACAATAAAGAAGAAAGGCAAGGATAAGGAGGAAGTTTGGGGAGAGGAGGAGGAGAAGATGATATCTAGCATTTTCAAAATGCTATAATCCTGAATTCTGAGATCTTAAAAGGCCAAAAATCACATAAAAACATGATCTCAAATGACTAAAATCCAAAATAATGAAATCCTGAACACCCCATCCTCAAAATCACAATTACCATGAAAAGAAAAGCTCTATAGGAGAAGGGAAAAAATTATGAGGGAGAAATTAGCCATGTGATACAAGTGGCTAAAAAAAAAAGAACAACAACAAAAAAAACCCTTCAGTTATAAAAAACAAAAACATATCATTTGTTTCCTTTGGCATTCCTTACAAATGATGAAATTCTAGGTGCTTTTGATGAATTAAATCCATATTTGCCTAAAGAAGTCAGAAAAATTACTGTCTTGTTTGAAAATAATTATGTGCACAGTAGGATAAAAAGATATTACACAGTAGTGTTGCTATTCAATCACCAGTATTGTTTCCACCAAATTTGTTGTATTCATATGAGTGCATAAAGAATAGGTTCCCAACTACAACACAGAAACATGCCAAAGAGAACAGAAAAATGTAATAAGGGAATGTGGCTAGGAATTATTAAATATAAAATCTGGAGTATTTGTTTATAAGATTAAATCTTTTCATGAAACTAAAAGAACGTTCATGTCAATGTATACTGAATCAATGAAGAATTTTAAAAAGAGCACCAACATATAGAAAATGAATGTGAATATATTCTCCAAGGAGAGTTAGGCCTTAAAAGGAAAAGAAAAGAAATGGCCATTCATCACAACACAAGATTTCAAAATATAATGAGTTGTGAATTGATCAGCTCTTACGAACTACTTCCATGCAATTGCCCATAAACAATCCCTGAAGTACATTTTTCATGTCACATTTTCTTTTTCTTTTAACTTTTTTTTTGATTTGTTTATTTATTGATTTATTTTGGTTTGAGGGACTTGTTTGGTTTTGGTTTTCTTTTTTAGTTTATTTCTTATAATTTTAAAATGTTAGAATTATTTTTTACAATTTGCTATGCTATGTATTTCATCTGTGCATCATTTCTAATGCTACACATATAAATTGTATGAAGAGTTTTAGAGATTTTTGCAGTTATATGAACTCTTTTTCAAGTTTGGCTCTGAAAAAGTTCTTTATCAAGACATTGAATTTGTGTATAAAGACTATGCATATAAGTAAAAACTTTGAAACTTCCTCAACTATGAGGAAAAAATATCCCTTTTTGCATATCTGCACTTGCAAAAGTGATCTTGGGTTTTTAGATGACCCATAGTGGTTTTTCTTTGATCTCATCAAAAGACCTAGTTTGTCAATCATGGTATTTCAGATGACCGCATTTGTAAAGTTTGGTGTAGATGATTATCAATCATAGTGATATGCATTTATGTTTCACTTTTGACCTATTTTTAAAGAGAATATTATTTATCTGCTCATACCCATGTGATAGTCAATATATCTGAATGCTTACAGTTACAAAAATATGTGTATTATTATTGTTATTGTTGCTTATTCTATAATGGAAAATGGCCTATGAACTGTTCTGCTGTGTTTTTACATGTTTCTCAAACAAATCCCATTTAAAAAGCAAAAGTATTTTTTTTAATTTTATTATTTTTTTCCAGAATTATATTTTGGGGATTTTAATCTTTGAGGATTTTTAGACTTTAGGAGTTATATTCTGTCAAGAATTCAACATTCAGGATTATCCTTTGGGATTAAGACCCAAACTCAAAGAAAAATATTGATTCACTTCAAAAAAATGCTCACAGAAACAGGGTTTATAGATAGAAGACACCTCAGAAAAACTACAGTGAGGCAATGGGATAATATAGGACAATTGGTTGTTGAAAGTCTATGAATGAAATAGTTGCATCATCACCTGAGATTCCAGGCAAATCTCCTACAATCAAAATGTTATACCTTGGAGAAATTGAACAAAAATATGTAGCAGAAGGAAAAAAAATGGATGTGGAGCTCAAAACAGCTGGAGGAAGTATCTCAACTCCTGTCCCCTCTCCTCTGCTTCTAGAATGCCAGAAACCAAGCATCTAGCTCCTAAGAAGATTAACTTTTCCCTTGAAAAATGGAAAGATCCGTAGAATCTCTTCTTCAGGTTCTGGCATTTTGGAATCACCCAATGATAATACCAGTGTAGCAAGAGACCAAACAGATAATGATAAAACAAAACAAGGAAATAGGTAAAATGTAAGTAAAACATTTTTATCTTTATTGTTACTCTTTCAACCAATAACATATTTATATAGTTTATAGGTCAAAACAATGTAAATAAAAATAAACTATCAGGTTTTTCTCCTACCCTTTCCCCTATTCATGTTCTTCCCATCCTAACTCCCCTAGTTTCTTATTTGTTTAAAAAAAATTTCTTTGAGTAAATTCAAGAAAATATGACTCTATATCTTTACTTTCCCCATTTAGTTAACAAAGATGGTTTGTGTGTATGTGGTTCCACATAAAATTTTCTCATTAAAAATATATCCTAGAGGGCTTGGGTTGTGGCTCAGAGGTAGAGCACTCACCTAGCATGTATAAAGCCCTAAGTTCAATCCTCAGCACCACATAAAAATAAATAATATATATATATATAATAAAATAAAAATTACATATGTAATGATATATATATATATATATATATATATCTCCTGGAGATCTCTTCATATCAGTACATTATGATCTTCATTTTTGTTGTAATTTTGGTTTTGACATTTTGTATTTAGATTTCTGTTCATTTTTTTCCTGTCATGGTACAAATGTAAATTTGTACACCTGTATGTAATGTTTTCTATAGGATAGATTTCCAAAAGTGAATTGCTAGGTCAAAAATTATAGATCTATAATTATTTTAAACATTCCCACATTCTTCTCCCTATGAATTGTTCCCTTTTTCCTCCAAAGCCTCATCAGCACAGTGTATTGTCAAAATTTTGTATTATTTCTAAACTGATAGGTAGGAATTAGTATTTTGCATTAGTTTTAATTTGAATTTTTCTTGTATTGAATGACATTGGACATCTTTTTATTTTTTATGAATATTCTCATTTTTTTAATTATCTTTTCATGGCCTACATTCATTTTTTGTGAGGTTGTTGATATTTTCTATGAGAGTAGCTCTTTGTGACATAAATGGCAAATATATTTTCACTTTGTCTTTCAGTTTTACTTTGCTTGTGGTGCTTTTTGCCATAAAGAAGAGATTTTTTTAAAATGTATTCAAATGTGTCAATCTTTTTTCTTAATATATTCTGTATTTAAAGTCAGTTTAGAAAACTCTCTCGTACTCTAAGATTTTAAAGGAATTCACTTATGTTTTCTTCTAGTTTCTTTTTAAATTTAAATCATTAACTCACGTGAAAGTTAGTCTGGTATATGGTATAATATACAGATCCAGCTTTTTCTTTCTCCACCATTGTTATTAAAAATCCATTTTACCACATTTATTTGAGATGCTCTATACTAAGTTCCCATCTGGAGTTGGGTCCATTTCTGAACTTTTTATTCTGTTCTGTCTATTCATTACCCCAATACCACACTTTTAATTTTAGAGAATTTAAATTTTAAAATACTGTCTTTCTTTTAACGTATGCCTTTTCCTAAAGATTCCTGGCTACTTTGCCTGTTTTTTCTTCATATGAACTTAAGAATTTCCTCCCAGATAAAAAATATTGATGGTTTGTTAAAGTTTTAAATTAACTTAGAAGTAATATTTTTACAATATGAATCCTCCCTCTCCAAAAATAAAGTATATCTTTCCATTTAGTCAAGTATATTTTGTCCTTTACTAGTGTTTTCCTCATATGATTTCCACAATTCTTTTTAAAATTAATTTATTTATTTTTTTGTTTTAATTTGTTATACATGACAGCAGAATGCATTTCAGTTCATAGTACACAAATGGAGCACATTTTTTTCATGTCTCTGGTTGTATACAAAGTAGAGTCACACCATTCATGTCTTTATACATGTACCTAAGGTACTGATGTCCATTTCATTCTACCATCTTTTCTATCTCCATGCCTCCTCCCTTCCCCTCCCCTTTGGCCAATCCAAAATTTCTCCGTTCCTCCCATGCTCCCCCCAACACACACACACACACACACACACACACACACACACACATTATGGATCAACATCCACTTATCAGAGAAAACAATCAGCCTTTGGTTTTGGGGATTGGTTTACTTCACTTAGCATGGTATTCTCCAACTCCATCCATTTACCTGCAAATGCCAAAATTTTATTCTTCTTTAATGCTGAGTAATATTCCATTGTGTATATATACCACAGTTACTTTATCCATTCATCTATTGAAGGATACTAGATTGGTTGCACAATTTAGCTATTGTGAATTGTGCTGCTCTAAACATTTATATGGCTGTGTCCCTGTAGTATGCTAATTTTAAGTCCTTTGGGTATAAACCAAGGAGTGGGATAGCTAGGTCAAATGGTGGTTCCATTCCGAGTTTTCTAAGGAATCTCCATACTGCTTTCCAGATTGGCTTCACCAATTTGCAGTCCCACTAGCAATATAAGAGTGTGCCTTTTTCCCCACATCCTCTCCAACACATATTATTGCTTATATTCCTACTAACTTGCTTTGCACAATTCTTGCTAAGCATTTTATTCTTTTGTTGTTGGTGATGTGGCAAATATGGTCTTGTTTTCCATTGTATTTTCTAATGGATTGATTGTATATAGTAAAAATATTTATTCTTATAAATTAACTTTATATTTCCCATCCTACTGAACTTACTCTCTTAATAGGTAGATAGATAGATAGATAGATAGATAGATAGATAGATAGATAGATCCACAGACAGACAGACAGGGAGACCCATGTATGTGTGGGGCAGGGAGAGAGAGAAAAAGAATATTTCAAAAAGAATATTTTCAAAAGCTACTATTAATATCCTTAGAGAGTTAAGAAATTATTTAAATCATAAAATAAGGCCAAGGTTCTATGGAAATAAGAATAAAGAACAAAAACACACTTTATTTTCAGATAATAACGCTTATTCTAGTAACACCACATTGTCTTTCTGTTCAAGTGGAAGAATTTATAGTTTACACATTTTTAAAAAATAGTACACTTTTCCTCCATTCCTCCCATGCTCCCACCACCAACACCATTATGAGTCAGAATCCTCATATCAAAGAAAACATTCGGCCTTTGGTTTTTTGAGATTGACTTGCTTCACTTAGAATTATATTCTCCAACTTCATCCATTTACCTGCAAATCCCACTATTTTATTCTATTTTAATGCTGAGTAATGTTCCATTGTGTATATCTACCAATGTTTCCCTATCCATTTATCTACTGAATGGCATCTGGATTGGTTTCACAGTTTAGCTATTGTGAATTGTGCTGCTAAAACCTTGATATGGCTGTGTCCCTGTAGTATGCTGTTTTTAAGTCCTTTGGGTAAAAAACCGAGGAGTGGGATAGCTGAGAAAGGAGGGGGCAAGGGGGTAGGAATGATGGTGGAAAGAGTTAGTCATCATTACCCTAAGTACATGTATAAGACACAAATGGTGTGAAAATTCTTTGTGTACAACCAGTGTCTTGAAAAATTGTGCTCTATATGTGTAATTTGAAATGAATTGCTTTCTCCCTTCATGTATAACAAATCAGAATAAATTTAAAAATGATCCTCAAGGACTAATATGATATGGTGTATCCATACTATGAGATGGAAACATTTCAGTTTATATGAATACCTATATTAATGTATATTAAGTGAATAATAATCATGTTTATCTTGCCATGACACACAATATCTACAAAAACTCTGAAATAATAAGACAAACCTTTTCTTTTGGGGGGTTAATTATCTCAGATATTTTGTTACAGTAATCAAAAACAAGGAAAATAAAATATTTTTCAATAAAATAAAAAAATAGTGCACTTTGGGTTTTACTATGAAAAGGGTAGAAAATCAGCTTTGAAAGCTAGGCCTCTTTCTGCTATTTATTACCTTTGTCATCATAGGCAAATGAATTATCATCTTCAGTTCTTATTCTATAAAGTAATAGTGGTACTACATTATCTAATTCTATATGGTCATTCTATGCCATATATATATATATATATATATATATATATATATATATATATATATATAACAAATCATTTGCTGAGTAATTTATTCATATATATGTACACATTCTATGGTATACCATAGATATATAATTTTTAATTTTTTAATTTTTCACTTGATTTTTCTCACAGAGTTGTGACAAGTTTGCGGCCATAATCTTCTACTTTCTTTATATGAGTTTAGACACAGCCAGATTGGGGGAAATTTGTAAATTAGCCTTTGAAATTTGTAAGCTTAAAACCATTACAGAAAAATAGCAGAGGATCATCCCAAGATAGCTAATTAGAGGCACCCAGCACTCACCTTCATCTCCATAAGATAGAAATAAAAAAACCTGAAATGTAGCTGTCATTGAGGTGGGGTAACCTTATAAGAATGCTGGAGATAATACTGGGCAGAGACTTAAGAAACCCAAAGACGTGGGACAGTGGAATAGAGAGTTGAAACAGAATGCCCCAGTTCCCATTGCAGGGAAGCATGGCAGAAGGAAAGGGGATGTCCCTTTGGTGGGGGCTGAGTCCCAGTGACCACTGGCACAGAATTCAGCACCTTGCAGAAACACAGGCTAAACGAACAATTATCCTAAGATTTTCTTATTAATCTGCCTCTGGAGAAGTACTCTGAATTTCCTAGCATATTCTCATGGTGCTGGAATTGAGAGACTTCTTGAGAAAGTCCTTATTGTTTGAATTTACAGCTTTGAGAATGAGCATGAATAGAAACAGAATGAGTTTCCCTTTAGAATTACCAGTTTGCCAGGTCAGCTATTGTAATCCAAGGGAATGAGCAGTCTCATGTAATGGTATGTGAAAGCCAGGACTGAGAGCACCACATTCATGGTGTTCCTGCACACCCAGCACAGACCTCTGAGATGCCATAGCCTCTCTCCACCTTCAGGGCTCTATGGGGACACACCACAGAGACAATGTTAACCCTGCCCTCAGGGTGCACAGCTTCACAGAGAAACTTTGGAGAGTTCTGCATTCACTGCTTCCATGACCTGCCACTTTGTTGATGTCTACCTTGTTTTCAATGTGTCACCCAAATAATTCCAGAAAGATTTTTCCCTAGGGAGTTCTGCATTCCACTCACTTACTTCAGAATGCAAAGCTTCTGAGAGGCATTACAATTGACTCCAGCCACAAATCACTTCCTCTAGTTACCTGGTGAGCACCACAAAGGAAAGAAGATGGGAGTGAATAACTTTTGGGGTTTTTGCTCTGTCCAAGCCACACACAGCTTAAGAAATCATGGTAATAAGCTTTGGTTGGCACAGATGTGAGTTTCTGTTATTGCCCACTCACTCAAGCACCTCACTGGAGAAGAAATTTTTATTTTTATTAATATTTTTATTGTTGCTACTGTTTTGTTTTTGTTTCTCTCCTTCTCTCTCTTTCTTCTCTTCTTTTTAATATTTAATTTTTCTTTTTAAATTTCTTCTTGTTTGTTTTTATTCTATTTCTCAAAAAGGACTCCAATAATTAAGTAAATAAAAACAAGAATTGAAAAATGGAATTACATCAAATTAAAAAACTTCTGTGCAGCAGAGGAAAATCAGCAGTATGAGAAAACATCTACAGAATGGGAGAAAATATTTGCAAGCTATTAATTTAATAGAGGATTAGTATCCAGAATATATAAGCACTAAAAAAAACAACAAACAAGTAATCCAATCAAAAATGAGCAAATGACCTGAACAGATACTTCTCAAAAGTACAAATTGCCAATAATTATATGAAATAATGCTCAATATCTTTAACCATCAGAGAAATACAAATAAGACTTACAGTGAGATTTTCTCACCCCATTTAGAATGGCTGCTATCAAATAAATAAATGACAAATACTGATAAATATGTGGAGAAAAAAGAACCTTATATACTGTTAGTGAGAATATAAATTATTACAGCCACTATATAAAACAGTAATGAGGTTTCTCAAAAAAATTAAAAATAGAGTTACCATGTGATCCAGCTATTCCACTCCTGAATATATATATATATATATATATATATATATATATATATATGAAATGAAGTCAGCATACAAAAAGATTGCTGAATACCCATGTTTATTGTGACACTATTTACAGTATCTAAGATAAGGATTCAACCTATGCCCATCAACAAGTGAATGGTTAAAGAAAATTACATGCATATATATATATATACATGCATATATATGTATACTACACATATATTATATCTTATACATATATATGTATATACATGCATATATATAAATATATATATATATATATATATATATATAGAGAGAGAGAGAGAGAGAGAGAGAGAGAGAGATTGATACACACACACACACACACACACACACACACACACACTAGAGTAGTATTAGCCATAGGGGGAAAAATTGAATTAAATCATGTAATTTGCAGGAAAATGGATAGAACTAGAGGACATCATGTTAAGTGAAATAAGCCAGACACAAAAAGATAAGCCTTACTTCATGTTTTCTCTCAAATAAGGAAACTTTAAAAAAAAAAAACTTGAAAATAGAAGAGTGACTTTAAAAGGGAAATGGGACCTGGGGGAGAGAAGAGGGCTAAAGACAGAACAGGGGCTGGGGATGTGGCTCAAGTGGTAGTGCACTTGCCTGGCATGTGTGCGGCCCGGGTTCAATCCTCAGCACCACATACCAACAAAGATGTTGTGTCCCCCGAAAACTAAAAAAAAAAAAAGAATATTAAAATTCTCTCTTTCTCTCTCTCTCTCTCTCTCTCTCTCTCTCTCTCTCTCTCTTTAAAAAAAAGAAGACAGAAGGGAGGGAGGACATGATCAAGGCATGATATCTGCATGTTTATAACTTGCAGTGAAATGCATTAATTTGTGCAATTAATATGTGTTAAGAATTATAATTTTAAAAAGAAAAGATTAGAGAGTGTATTTTGAATTCTCTACAACTATTATTATTATCATCATCAATCATCATGATCCTCCTCCTCCTCATCATCATTATCATCTTCATCATCATCATTTTTTGGTGATGCTGGACATCAAATCCAAAGCCTCACACATGATAGGAAAGTGCTCCCCTAGCAAGATACATCCCAAGACCATCACATATTTTTAAATTTTATTTGTATTGTATATATTTAAGGAGTACAATATGACATTTTTGTATATATATGTAATGAAATTATTGTTATGTTTAAAAATATATATATATATATATATATATATATATATATATATATATATATATATATTACCTTCCACAATTTCCTCTTCTGTATTTGTGGTAAGAGCACCTATTATCTATGCTTTTAGCAAAATTTTATTTTACAATATTATTAACTATAATCCTACTGCTATATATTTAGATCACTAGACTTATTCATATTATATAAGTACATGACCTATATTCCCCCATTTAATCCTCTTCTTGGTCCCTGGTAATCACCATTCAACTCTCTGTTTCAATGTACTCAATGTTTTTTAAGTTTCACATGCAAGTGAGATCATGCAGTATTTAACTTTCTATGCCTGTCTTCACTTAGCAAAATGTCTCCAGGTTCACTCATGTAAAAAAAAAAAAAATGTCATCAGCTCCTTCTTTTATAAAAAAAAAAAAAAATTCACCAATGGATACTTAGGTTGTTTCCATGTCTTGGCAAGAATACACCAGGATTTCTTACTCCATTCTAACTGTAATTCAATACTCATTAATCAACATTTCCCCCATTCCTCCCCAACCCCTACTCTCCTTAGCCTCTCGTATCCACCATTCTACACTCAACTTCTTCAAGCTCACTTTTTCTAGATTCCACATATGAGTGAGATTACACAGTACTTGTCTTTCTGGAAGGCAGCTATGCTCACCAGTATACCACCAATGCAGTACTTGTCTTTCTGTACTTGGTTTATAATTATGTCCAGTTCTATCCATGTTGTTGCAAATGACAGGATTTCATTCTTCTATTTCTTCTTTGTTAATGTAGCCATTTATCACTATAAACTTATGTTCTGGTACTGCTTTTGCTGTATACCGTAAGTTTTTTTTTTAATTTTTTTTTTAATTTTTTTTAGTTGTGATTACCAGGGACCAAGAAGAGGAGTAAATGGGGGAATGTAGGTCTTGCACTTATATAATATGAATAAGTCTAGTGATCTAATGTATTTATATGCAGTGCTGAGGATGGAACCCAGGGCTTCATGCATGCTAGGCAAACACTCCACCACTGAACCACAGCCACAGCCCCATATACCATAAGTTTTGACACATTGTGTTTTTATTTTGCATTCATCTTATTCCCTAATTTTCCTTTCAAATTCTTCCTTCACTCATTGATGTCTAAAGTTTCCATATATTTGTGGAGTTTAGTCTTTTTTTTTCTGCCATAGACTTTTAGTTTCATTCCATTTTGGGTAGAAAGATATTTGGTATTATTTCAATATTCTTAAATATATTAATAATTGTTTTGTGAGCTATCATGTGACCTATCCTGGAGAATGTCCATGTGTGCTTGAGAAGAATGTATATTCTGCTAATGTTGGGTGGAATGTTCTGTATAAGTCTTTGAGGTCCATTTGGTCTACAGTATTAATTAAGTCTGCTGTTTCCTTATTGATTTTCTGTCTAGATCATCTATTAATTATTGAATGTGGAGTACTGCTATCTCCTATTAGTATATGGCTGTCTCTCCCTTCAGTTCTGTCAATATTTGCTTTATATGTTTAAGTGCTACAATATCATGCGTGTGTATATGTATAAAATTGATACTTTTATCATTATATAATGTCTTTCTTTGTTTCTTGTGACTGATTTTGACTTAAAGTCTATTTTGGCTCATGTAAGTATATCCATTTCCAACTCTCTTTTGGTTGCCTTTTGCATGTAATAACTTTTTCCACCCTTTTGCTTTCAGCCTACATGTAGCATTAAAACCTTTTGTCAAGATCATTGTATTGTCATGTGCAACTAATAAAACAATGGTAAATTAAAAAAACCTACAGTGAGTTACTCATAGAAGCATGTAGTTGGATTCTTATATTTATCTACTCAACCACTCTATGTTTTCTTAATTGGGGAGTTTAATCCATTTGCATTTAAAGTAATTCTTGAAGGCAGAGCACAGAGGATTTTAAGGCAGTGAAAATACTCTCTATGATGTTATAGTGATAGATATAATGGTCATTATAAATTTGTTCAATCCTGTACAAAGTATAATACCAAGAGAGAACCCTAATGTAGACTGTAGACTTTGGGTGATTATGATTTATCAATATAAATTCATCAATTGCAACAAATGTACCATTTTGGTAGGGGATGTTGACAATGGGGACATTTAGCATACATAGGGGCAGGAGTATATGGTAATTGTATATATTTTCAGCTGTATTTTTCTGTGAACCTAAAACTCTGAAAAATAAAGTCTTTTCCGGGGGCGGGGGCGGTTATAGCTCAATAGTAGAGCACTTGCCTAACAAGTGTGAGGCACTGGGTTCACTCCTCTGCACCATACCAAAATAAATAAATAAAATAAAGTTACTGTGTCCATCTACAACTAAAAATATTTTAAAACAAGAATTCTTTGGGCTGGGAATATAACTCAGTTGGTAGAATGCTTGCCTAGCATACACAAGGCCCTGGGTTTAATCCCCAGCACCACAAAACAAAAACAGAATTTAAAAAATAAAGTATTTTTTAAAAAATAAAGTAATTATTGATAGGAAAGGTTTACTATTGTCATTTTGTTAATTGTTTTTGGGTTTTCGGTTTGTTTTTTTGTGTTGGTATTGGGGATTGAGACAAGAGCCCTGCACATTTGTTAAGCACACAGTCTACCACTGAGTTACATTTCTCAGTCCCAAGTGTTTTCTGTTTGTTGGATAATTGTTTTGCCCCATTTTTTTCTCTCTTGATGTGTTAATTCTTCCTCTTTTACTGTTGTGTGATTTCTATAGGTATTTTCTTTGTGGTTACCATGGAACTTACATAAAATATCTTAGTTTTAAACATCTATTTTAAGCTCATAACAACTTAAATCATATATAAACCCTCTACACTTTTATGATCCTACACACTCACAGTTTATACTATTGATAACATAATGTACATCCATTTATATTATGCATTTTAACATTGTAGTTGCTATTTTTGCTATTTTTGTCTTTTATATTAGAATTAAAAATGATTTACCCATCACCACTAAAATAATACAGTATTCTATATTTGTCTATGAATGTATCTATATCAATGAGTGCTATACTTTCTAAACCTATTGCATTGCTGCTTAGTGTCTTTTCAACTTAAAGAATTCTCTTCCACATTACTTGTAAAATATTTCTAGTATAATGAATTCCTTTAGCTTTTGTTTGTCAGGGAGACTTTTTAAAATCTCTGCTTAATTTTTTAATAACAGTTTTGCCAAATATAGTATTCTTGGTTGACAACTTTTTCCTCTCAAAATTTTGAATATATCATCCCATTCACCTCTGACCTACAACATTTCTGCTGGAGAATCAGCTGATATGGTCTTCTATGTGATAACTGGTTTTTCTCTTGGTGCGTCCAATATTCTTTGTCTTTGATTTCAACAATCAGTTTAAAATGTACCTTGTTGTGGATTTCTTTAAGTTCATTTATCTGAGACCTTTGGCTTTCTATATTTCTGGATGTCTGTTTTCTTCCCCAGACTTGGGAAATTACAAAGTGTTCATCCATTATTTCTTTGAGTATGCTTTCTAATTTATATTCTCTCTTTCTCTTTCTCTTTCTCTCTTTCTCTTTCCCTCTCCCTCCCTCCCTCTCCCTCTCCCTTTCCCGTGCCCTCCTCCTCCTCTAGATCCTATAATGTGTTTTGGTCCTCATGGTCCCCTAAAATATTTCACTCTTTTGCATTCTTCCATTGTTTTTTCTGATTATGCTCCTCTGGCTGAATAGTTTGAAATATCCTGTCTTTGAGTTCACTGATTCTTTCTTCTGTTTGATTTAGCATGTTGTTGAACCCCTCTAGTGTGCTTTTTAGTCCAGATATAATAATCTTCAGCTCCATGATTTCTGATTGGTACTCTTAAATATATATTTTGTATTTTTGTATATATATGTTTTATGTTTTGTCAGGAATTCATTGAAATCCTCTCTTCATTCATGCATTTCCTCCTGATTTTGTTGAACATCTCTATGATGGCTATTAATGAAAAAAAAAAGAATTCATAAAAGATAAAGAATTCTCTGTGAGGTAATAAGTCACATAACTCCATTCATTACAGTTGGTTTCTGGAGTTTAACTGTGTTTGGAATATATTTTCTTGTTTCTTCATTTTCCTGAAATATCTGTTTTGATACCTATACATTATACAAAATGGCCATCTCTTTCACTCTTCATGGACTAGCTTCATACAGGAAAGAACATACTTGATCAGCCCAGCCAGAAATTCTGGGACCTTCCTAAACTTCATACTAGTCAAACATGTATTTTTTGTTCTTAGCAGCCCCCAGGCATCTAGAGTGTGTTGAGTTCCATCAGCACTCCAAAACAAGTAATACTAGGCCAATTTCTTAGGTAGGCACAAGAAATTTGGGGTCACTAGATCCAGAATACTTTATCTCTTCATGGTAAGTTGAGATCTGGAGGTTTTCACTTTTCTGTTCTGTGTTAAGTAAGGAGGAGGATCTATGGCAACTGATTGTGTGCTACATTACACCAGCATCTCTGTTTCCACTGGCCATCCAGGCAGTTAGATTATGTCAGTTTTCATTAGTGCTTTATAAACTATATAGAAGACAGTCCTTTGGGTATCCCCCAGAAAAGTTGAAGCATTGGAAACCTCTTTCCCTGCCCAGGAAAAAGCTGAAATCCCAGGTTTTTTGACCACTCACTCTCTGCTGAGCCAAGAGGGGCTTTGGAGCAGTGGTACTGCCAACCCCAATTATATCTCTGTTTTTACCTGCCCCAGAGAGCTATGTTATGTTAGATTCTCTTAGGACTCCAAGAAAAATAGAAGACAGTCCTCTGGGTAGTACCCAAAGAAGCTAGAATTTTGAACATGTAGTTCATATCTTTCCCCAGCCAGACAGAAGCTCAGAATAAGGTATTTCATCCTAATCATATGGCACTATTCCAGAGGTAGGTATTATGGTAAGACAGTGTCTCATATTTCTCTTCCTGCTTTGATATGGGTAGTGTTATATCCACCTAAGCTGAAGAAGCCTCTCTAATTTCTGAATATCTCATAAATGGAAATTGTCCATAAATTACTGTTGAATTCCTGTATTTGTATAGAAAAGAAGGGTTCCAGACTTCCTATTCTGCCATTTTGTTGACATCACTCAAGAACACACTTTAGGTGTGTATGTGTGTCTGTGTGTGTGTGTGTGTGTATTAGACAAAATAGGAAATATAATCAAAATACTAGAAGATAAAGTGAAGGAAACCTTGCTGGGGATGTGGCTCAAGCGGCAGCGTGCTCGCCTGGTATGCGTGCGGCCCGGGTTCGATCCTCAGCACCACATACAAACAAAGATGTTGTGTCTGCCAAAAACTAAAAAATAAATATTAAAAAAATAATAATGGTATCATTTGTGAGTCCTCTATGCTGTTCCAAGCACCCATGTAATCCTCCAGAACATCATGAGGCTGATACCATCATCTTCGCCATACAGATGAGGAGACTGGCACCCAAGAGTTGAAGTTACATGCCCAGGGTCACCCATCTAGGAAAAAGGCAGAGTTGGAATCCAGACGAGATCTGCCTGGCATCAGAGTCTGATAACTTCTCACCCCATTCTACTTATGCATTAAGTATTGGCGAGCAGGAGGTAAACCAATGAAGGGCTATAGGGAAGGCAAGGCAGTGAAGGGGGTAAGAGAAAGGCAGAAAATGTCTAGAAAGGAATGTTGGCACCAGGACAGCAAACCACTGAGGGTCATGGAGTTTAGACCTTTATCTAGAAGCTGTGAAGATTTCTGAACAGACTCTAATGTGATAACATTGTGATGCAGAAAAATAAACCTGGAAAATTACCTGAGAGACAAAGATCACCACTTAGTGAACAACTAGACCACCTGACCAGTCACTATGCTTACACGGTTGTTTGGCAAAAAAAAAAAAAAAAAAAAAAAAAAAAAAAAGGAGAACCTCTGCACTTGGCCTTCATTTATTGACTTTCCATAAAACCAGGGGAGGAAAAAAAAACTGGCATATACCACAAATTGGCAATTTGACATATACTGAAATTTGATAAGTGTCCCAGCACATTAAAAAGCCACTGGTCCTGTTGAATTTGTTCAATAACTACAAACACAGTTCATTTGTACTGAGCATATACAGGTGGTTTATAAAAGGATGAGATCTTTCTTACTGGACAAAGGCAAGAATTATAAAGAAATATTTATCAAAGGGGATTTATTTTCAGGTGATGTCAAGATTGCTATTTGTCTGTTTATGTTTATACTAAAATTAAGGGGCTAATTGTCTTTCTGACACTCTGCTACAACACTTTAATGTTTCATGTTTGAGCCTACTAAATAAAACACAATGGTGAGAATTTTTTTTAAAAAAGTGAAGGAAACCTCCCCTTTAAGAGGCAAAACAGTCAAACTTTTACAATATTAATAATCCTCCAAAACAGAATACACCAGGCCCAAATAGGTTTGCTGGTCAATTCTACCCAATTGATTCTTGGCAATCTCTTTGAAAACATTAAAGCAGAATGAATATTTCCCAACTCATTCTATGTGGTTAGCATTACCTTAAAAATAAAACTCAATAAAAGCATAAAAACAAAAAGAAGTTATGTACTAATATCTCTCATGAACATACATGCAAAATCTTCAAAAAATATATTAATTTGAATCCAACAATATATAAAATAATTATGCACTATGACCATATGGTATTTATGTGAAATGTGGGAAGGCTGGTTTAACATTTGAAAATCAAGTAATTTAATCTATTGCATCAACAGGCAAAGGAGAAACATTACATGATCACATCAATAGATATTAAAAAAACATGTGATAAAACCCATTTCTAATAATAAAAAAACTCCACATACACTTAGAATAAACTCAATTAGCTTCCTGGGGCCACTGAGAATAGGGATGCCAGTTTGGACTGGCAGTCATCATAGACCCACAGCCTTTCCCCTGGTTCAGCACAGAGTGAGTGGACAAGATAAAGAACATTTATAAAAACTCTACAGTCATCATCACACTTAATGGTGAGAAGATAGAAGCTTTCCTGCCTCTATTTTCCTTTACTTCTTTTTCCCCTCTTGCCATTTTTTTTCAGCATTATGTTGGAAGTTCAACATAATGCAATGATAAGAAAAGGAAATAAAAGATATACTGATTTGGAAGGAAAAAACTGTCATTATTCACAGATAACATGACATGTAGAAAATATGAATCAACAACAACAACCTGGAAGTAATAAATAATCATAGCAAGAATGTAGGAGCCAAGGTTAATATTCAAAAGTCAATAGTTTTCTTATATACCAACAAGGAATGAGTGGAATTTGAAATTAAAATAATATCAAGCTGGTAATGTTAGTGTACACCTGTTATACTGGGCAACTTAGTGAGACCTTGTCTTTAAAAAGGGGTATTTTGGTGTACCTCAGCGGTAAAGTGCTAACCCTAACCCTAACCCTAACCCTTGCATGTGCAAGGCCATAGGTCCAACCCATAGTAACATACACACACTCAAAATATCATTTATACTAACATCCAAAAAACTGAAATGGTTGTAAGTCTAACAAAATAGCTACAAGAACTAAAATACATATCAAAGGACTAAAATACATATTCCATATTCATGGGTAAGAAGATCCAAATTATCAAGAAGTCACTTCTTTCTAACTATTCTATAGATCCAATGCAAATGCCCCTCAAAATCCATGTAAGTTGTTTTGTTGATATTAAAAAAAAACTGATTTAAAAATTTATATACTGAGACAACAGACCCAGAATATCCAGCATGATATTGAAGAAGAAAAAGTCGGAAGACTGACATTATCCAACTTCAAGATTTACTATGAACTAAAGTAATCCAGACAGTGTGGTATTGGTGAAAGATTAGATAAATATGTCAATGGAACATAATAGAAAGCCCATAATAGACCCATATGAAAATAGTCAAATTATTCTTGACAAAGTAGCATAGGCAATATAATGCAGCAAAGAAAGCCTTTTCAATAAATGGTGCTGAAAAAAATGGACATCCATATGAAAAAGAAGGAAAAAGAGAATCCTTACCCCTGCATGAAAATTAAAACATATCATTTATATAAACGTAAAACACAAACTGCAAAACTACACAGATAATATTGGAGAAAACCCAGATGACTATGGGTATGTGTATGACTTTTTACATTTATTCACAAAGGTGTGAATCATGAAAGAAAGAATTGATAAACTGGCATTCACGGAAATTAAAAACTTATGTTCTGCCTAAGACACTGTCAAAGGAACAAAAAAAAAAAAAAGAAACCAAAGACTTGGAGAAAATATTTGCAAAAGACATATATCTCATAGAGGACTGGTTTTTAAAATATGCAAAGAAATCTTAAAACTCAGCAATAAGAAAACAACCCAATTTAGAAATGGGCAAAAGACTCAAATAGACATTGCATCAAAGAAGATGTATAGTTAGAAAAATAAGCATATTAAACAATGCTTAACATTCTATTTCATTAGGAAGTTGCAAATTAAAAGAACAATGAGATACCACTATACAGCTATTACAAAGTTTGGATTAGGGCTGGGGATGTGGATCAAGCGGTAGCGTGCTCGCCTGGCATGCGTGCGGCCCGGGTTCAATCCTCAGCACCACGTACAAACAAAGATGTTGTGTCCCCCGAAGACTAAAAAATAAATATTAAAAATTCTCTCTCCCCCTCTCTCTCTCACTCTCTCTTAAAAAAAAAAGTTTGGATTAGAGTGTGGAATAACAAGAATACTCATTCATTGCTAGTGGAAGCACAAAATAGTACAGCTACTTTGGAAGACAGTTTGACAATTTATTACAAATCTAAACATATTCTTACCATATGACCCAAAAATTGTTTTTTTTTGGTATGTATCCAAATGAGTTGAAAACTTATGCCTACACAAAATCTGTGCACAGATGTTTATAGAAGCTTTATTCATAATCACCAGAATTTTCCAGTAATCAAGATATCCTTTCATAAGAAAGTAGATAAGTAAACTGTGATTAACCCAGACAATGGAGTATCATTCAGTACTAAAAAGAATTGAGCTATAAATCCACAAAAAGATATAAAGGAATTTTAATATAAACTACAGATAGAAGCCAACCTGAAAAGGCTACATATTATATGATTTCAACTATATAACATCTTGAAAGGAACAAAACTATGAAGTTAATAAAAGAATCAGTAATTGGCAGAGGTTAGGGAGGAGGAAATGATAGGTAGAACAAGGTAAATTTAGGACAATGAAACTACTCTGCATGACACTATACTGGTAAATACATGTTATTATTTATTTGTCAAAACCCATAGAATGTACAACACCAAGAGTGAATGCTAATGCAAGCTATGAACTTTAGATAATAATGATGTATCAATGTAGGTTCATTAACTGTAATTAATGTACCACTGTATGTGATTTTGATAGTGACATTTTGCATGATTGTGGGGGCAGTATATACAAGTAATCTCTGTTCCTTCTACTCAATTTTGCTATGAACCTAGAATTCTGAATACAATAAATTCTATTTTAAGAAAATAATGAAACAAAAAGATGAAGAAATTTAAATGGGGAGAACAGATAATAAAATTTGAGTGTCACTCCAGGGGTTTAATCTCTACCAAGTTCAGAAAGAAAGAAAATGTAGGAAATGAAATTTCAAATAAACAGTTCAAGAATATTTAATCTATAGATTAAAAAAGCCTACCAGATACCAGCAAAATATACACAAAAAAGGATTGATTGCTTTAAAGTGATTTTCAATCACATTATATTGTGAAATGTGTGAAATAGGTTGTTCTTTTTCAGTAGCTTTGATTTATGGCTTAGGAATTCATCTCAGCTACTTCAGTGGAGCTTTCATTAGAATTAGTTGGCTGAGCCAGGGTACTAATGAGACCCTAGTCATGGGCCCAACTCCTGTGTGGGCCATTCAATCTATTCTGTTCTTTGGCCAGCCTTTTAGCATTAAATAGGAGGGAGGCTGGGTGAGAAAGTACAGATGAGTTGATAGAAAACCAATTCCAATATGAGACACAAATTTTCAAGTACCTATCCTAACAGAAATTTTTTATCTTCACCTATAAAAGACAGCCACTTTATTTTGGATAACCAAAATATTTACAAATTATTTTATATAATAAGTTACTACCTACACCCCAGGCTGGATCTGAGGCTTGAAACTTTCTCTGGAAAAGGAAATGATTGGTCTCTCTGTGTTTTTTGGTGGTTTCCTAGTCTTCTTTATTCACATAAAAATTCAAGCAGGAGCCCAAAAGTAATTTTTCAGTCCAGTATTTCCAGGCACATGAATTTTATATGCCAGTTAGATTTATTGTAATAGGAATAGAATGAATTAAGTCAGCTGCTTCTAGATGATGTTTATGATTGATTTTCCAGAGCACCTTGGAGACTGTCCGTTTATCTCCTACTGTTCTCAGTTTAAAGAAAAAAAAAAGCTTTATAAAAAGTTCTCTGGCTAGGCCCATGCTTTTTTCCACCTATCCTCCTTGGCACCTCCTACTGCACAGCATCACATGTTCTGTTCACCCAATTTCTTGTTTTACCACATTTCACTGTATTTTTTTTTCTCCCTACAGTCACCAATCTTTGTCAAAGTCTCTTTGAATGATCTATTTCTTTTCCTGTCTCTTTCATGCTCACTTTCTAATGACTCTTTTGGCAACATCCAGGGGGCTTATTTAGGAAGAATAAAAGATAAGCAGGAAGAAAAATATCTTCTCTTACTCTAGATTCTTCTCTCATTTTAAAATATAATATTCTATTCATGTTGGAGAATTTTTTCAAAGTTTTCAAAAGTGAATATTAATCAAGCCACAGTATGAGGCAGTGGAGTCTATTCACCTCTTTATGCCTCAATCTTTTCCTTTGTAAAAGGCTGTTGATAAGTTGCCCAAAGTAGATAACCCATGAATATAAGTAACTTCTTTTCTTAAAACCACTGCCTTCTCATTGATTTCTGCTTAAGCACTCTGAGTAGAGTCATCTCTGTAAAATAGAAAAAGAAAAAGAAAAAAAAATGAAGGAAAGAGCTTCACCATGATTTGATGAGGGTCATATGGCTGGTCTGTGACATTCAGAAATAGCCTGGTAAACTCAGTACAGCAGACAGTCTTCCCACTCAATTGTAAATCATTTATACTCAAATTTAAGTATTATACCTTGCCTTGGTCTCAGTGCCACAGTAGTCATTTTATTGTTTCTGGCAGAGAAGAGAGGAAAAAATGAAAACTAATATACTGGTTGAATGTTAAATCTCTTTAACAGACTAAGCTTTAAAAAAATCATTTTTCCTCCAATTCTTTCCTTTTGTGCCCCAGATTTGGTCCTACTTGAAGAACATATGAAAAATTATTAGTTCATCTTTTCCTGGGATAACAATCCCTCCTATAGTGGGAAGAGTCCTGCAAAAGGAATCAGGAGATCCAGGCTCCTAGCTGGGCCACTAACTAGCTGTGTTACTTTCAGCAAGTTGTTTCATGACTCTAGCTTTCAGTTTTCCTATCTGTAAAAATAAGGTTGGAGGAAAAAAGTTTCTAAGGTCATTTTAGTCACAACTTTCCTTGATGCTATAATCAATAAAAGAAAACACACACTGTGAATGTGGATATGAAGAAAATAGGAAGTAACAAGGCTAACTGTTTGGTCAGGGTAGAAGGCAAAGCACAAAGAAAATTCCAAAGATACATGAAGGGTAAAGTATTTGACAGTGTTAGCAATTTAAGAATGGAATTAGATATCATTTAATACAGGTCAGTCATTTTACAGAGAACCTGAATATTTGGATTAGAATGTCATTTTCCACTTCTAGCCTGTCCTTTCTTTTATAGGTGGATTCAGTTACCAATCAAAAGGAATACAGAATGGTGTAGCTCAGGCTACAATAACAAAATATCACAGACTAGGGGGCTTAACCAACACTTATTCCTCACAGTTCTAGATGTTAGAGGAAAAAGGTTGGAGGAAAAAGTCTCTAAGGTCTCTAAGATCAATCCTAGATTCTAATACAAGTCAGACATCAAAGTGCTCACAGATATGGTGTCTTTTGAGGGCCCTCTACCTAGTTCATAGATGGCTATCTTCTCACTGTATCTTTACATAGCAGAATGGACGAGGAAGTTCTTTAGGGTTTCATTTTTTTATACTAATTCTATTCATCAGGGCTTTATCTCAAAAACTTGATAACCTCCCATAGACTTAACATCAAAAATGTGATCCCAAAGGCAGTTAAGATTTCAAACTAAATTATAGGGGTACACAAATGTGCAGTTTATGGCAAATAGGCTGAAAGCAAGGTTTCTTGACCTGAAGATATATTACATAGGAAGATGGAATCTGATCAATGAAAGACATTAGCTCCATTCATTTACCTACAGAGGATAAATACCATTACTTTAGCCAGGCACCAATAACATCATTGGTAACATAAGAGAATTTAGTTGAAATGATGAATATTCTATGTGGCTATCCACCTGTACACAAATGTAGCCAAATAAATTAATATTTTGCATGTCCTTTAGATGGTTTTATTCTCTGTTCCATCAGTGTAAATGAATAAGCTTACCTTTTAGAAGGCAATTCTTTCAGAATTGTGCTTTTCAAATCAGGTGTGCACAGGAATTAATTGTGGAAAGTTGTCAAAATGCACATTTGAGGGTATTAATCATGAGGTTGTCAATCAGTAGGTCTATAATAATGATAATCAATCTATATTTTTAAATATCTCTAGTGATTCTTTTTAAAAAATATTTAGTTTTTAGTTGTAGATGGACACACAATATCTTTATTTTGTTTTATTTTTTATGTGGTTCTGAGGATCGAACCTAGGGCCTTGCACATGCTAGTTGAGCACTCTACCACTGAGCCACAACTCCAGCCTCTCTAGTTACTCTAATACAAGTCAGAAATACTTTGAAAAACTCTGAGGTAGAGAGACTAGATCAGGACTCTTTTACCTAGAACTGGCTCATATATGGCTCATTAAAACAAATTATTTCAAGCAAAAGAGTTCCCTTACAGTGAATTTTTAACTGCATCAAAAGGTATAAACAATACAAAGGAAATTTAGATATAATGCAATTCCAAAAATAGTATGTTTTTGGTAACTGAAAAACCTATATGGGCTCTATATTCAGCATCTTACCATCCCCTTTACAGCACCTTAAAGTTTTGTTCCTTAAGCTTTTTAACATACTCTAATCTACCCCAGTAGCCATTATTTTAATCCCCTTCACATTACTGACCTTCTCTACTCCTTGATCCCTTAGCTTCCATTACACTATGCTTTTGAGATATAACTCATATCATTTTATCAGTGATTTTTTTTTTCAGCTTCCTTTGTGAACTTTTCTTTCTGTTTCCACTCCTTATTGGATTTTGATCTCTAGGACTCTGTTCCAGGTAACTCTTCTCATTCTAAATACTTTTCTTGGGCAAGGTCATTTTTTCCAAGAGTGTTAATTACCATCGCTATGTTAACATCTACTAAGTATGACTCTCCATCCCAAATTTCTCTTAGTGCCCGAATAGCAGATCATCTACTTGACTTCTCTACTTGAATGACTCCCAAGGACCTATAAATCAGCATATCCAAAACTGAATTTGAAAAATCCAGTAGATCTACTGGAAGATCAAAGCAGGACAAGTAAGGAAAGGAAGGAAGGGCATCAGGATTGGAAAGGAAGTACTAAATACATCTCTGTTTGCATAGGACAGGATCCAGAAGTGAAAACCCCAAAGACTACACCACTAAAAATTAGTGAAGCTAATAAACAAATTCAGCAAGGTTTCAGAGTATGAAATCAATGCAGATAATCCTCAATTTGTCATATTATCATGTCCCAATAAGCCCATCATAAATTGAAAGTATTGTAAGTTAAGTATGCATTTAATACATGTAACCTATCTAATATAGTTCAGCCAAGCCTACCTTAAATATGCTCAGAACACTTATATAAGCATATAGTTGGACAAGATCATCAAACACAAAGCCTGTTTGATAATAAAGTATTAAATATCTTATGTAATTTATTGAATACTTGTATCAAAAAAAACTGGCAACCCAGTATACTCTCAAGTATTGGTTGTTCAGATCACATAGTTGTCAAGGAGCTGCAGCTTGCTGCTGCTGACCAGCATTGAAAGAGAGTATTTTACTGCATATCACTAGCCTGGGAAAAAAATCAAAATTTAAACTTTGAAGTATGGTTTCTACTGAACATGTATTGCTTTCAAACCATCATAAAGTTAAAAAATCATAAATCAAGCCATCATAAGTCAAAGACCACCTGTACAGAAGTCCATTTGTATTTCTATACACCAAAAATGAATGATTCAAAATTTAAATTAAGAAAATAATTCTAGAGGCTGGGGTTGTGGCTCAGTGGTAGAACACTTGCCTAGCACATATAAGGCCCTTGGTTCGATTCTCGGCACTAAATAAAAATAAATAAATAAAACAAAGTTATTTTGTAAAAAAGATGTAAATTGGTAAAATTAATCTAGTATTTTTAAAAAGAAAATAATTATATTTATAACTGTACAAAAGAATAAACACTTAGGGGGTGTTTTAAATGTAATCACAGTAATGCACTAGAAACTAGAAAGCATAATTGAAAAAAAATTAAAGACATAAATGAATGCAAAGGCATCCCATGTTTAGAAGGTAATATTCCCCAGGTTGATCTACAAATTGAAAGCAATCTCCATCAAAATTCTAACAGCTTTCTTTTTTTTTTTTTTTTTTTTTTAGAAATTAATGGACTTATCCTAAAATTCATATGGAAATGCACAGAACTTATAAGAGCCAAAACAACCTTGAAAAAGAATAACATTAAACAACTCATATCTTTTGATTTCCAACGACTATAGTGATCAAGATATTTTGACAGTGAAATAAAGGCGGATTTATAAAAACGGTTGAATAAGGAGCCAATAAATAATCTCTTGCATAAATGGTCAAATGATTTTGGCAAGGGTAACCATATTGTTCAATGGTAAAAGATCAGTCTTTTCAATAAATGATGCTTTGAAAGCTAAATATACATATACAAAAGAATGAATTTGGATTCCCTTCCTCATACCACACAAAAAGTAACTCAAAATGGATCAAAGACCTAAAGGCAAAGGCTAAAACTATAAAACTCAGAAAAAAAATATTGAGATAAATATTCATGAGTTAAACTTAAAAATAATCTTAAATATGATTCCTAAAGCACAGGTAAAGAAAAAAATAAATGCTTAAATTGAAATTAATCAAAATCAAAATTTTCTATATAAAGGACATTATCAAGAAAGTGAAAAGGTAACCTATAAAATTGGAGAAAATATTTGCAATTTTTATCTAACAAGGGATTTACTCAAAATATATAAGAAAAAGTCTTAGAATTCCATAATAAGAACAACTTTTAAAATAGACAAAAGATTTGAGTAAACATTAAAAATATATACAAATAGCTAATAAGCTCATGAAAATATTCAATACCATTCGTAATTAAGGAAATGTGAATTAAACCATCCTGGGATACCACTTCACACCCACTAGGATGGCTATGAAAATAAATGAACAATAAGAAGTGTTGTCAAGGATGTAGAGAAATTGGAACCTCTGTGCATTGCTGATGGGAATATAATATGATTCAGTCATTATGGAAAATACTTTGGTCATTCCTCAAAAAGTTAAACATAGTTACCATATGTCCCCGAAATTCCACTCCTAGGTAAACATTCAAGAGAATTTAAAAACATATGTTCACACAAAATCTTGTACTTGAGTGTTCATAGCAGCATTAGTCATAATAACCAAGAAGAATAAGGAAGCCAATGCCAACTTCAGTTGAATGATCAAACAAAATGCAGTATATTCATACAGTGGAATATTGTTTGGTATTAACAAATAATTAAATAATTTTATATGATATATGGATAAACCTTGAAAACATTATGTTAAGTGAAAGAAAGCAATCATAAAAGATCACGTACCATATGATCACATTCACATAAAATGTCCAGACTATGCGAATCCACAGAGACAAAAAGAAGATTAGCGGTTGTCAGCAGCTGGAGAAAGAGGAAAGGAGAGATTGATTGGTAATGGATATAAAGTTTCTTTGGGAGGTGATGAAGATGTTCTGGAATTAGATACCCATGATAGCTGCACACCTTTATGAATATTCTAAGAACTATTGAATCATACATTTTTAAATGGTGAAATTTATGGTCTGTGAATTATATATCAATAGCAAATTAAATTTAAAAACAATAGAATTGGGTAAAGGATATTAACAAGAAATTCACAGAAGAAATATGAACAGTACTGCAATTAAAATGAGACCATTTCTTCAGCCTCTCATATTATAAAAAATATTAAAGATAAATAGTGTTAACTCAGCTGAAAAAGGTACAGCAAAATAAGCATAGCCATACATCATTTAATAACATGAATACATACTGAGAAATGCATCATTAGGCAATTTTGTCTTTATGCTGTGTGAACATCATACAGTGTACTTACACAAACTGTAATTTGGCCTCTTGATGCAGTCAAGAGATGCCATAAGTAGCAGATGTATGAAGCTCTGCTTGTTTAACATAGCATATTATTTTACAGGAAACTTTTTTTATAAGCAGAATGAGTACACTCTAAAATAACAATAGAAGGTATGGTATAGTAAATACATGAACCAGTAACAGTGGTTTATAATGATCATTAAGTATTATGTATTGTTCACAATTCTATGTGCAAAACTTTTATGACTAGCATTGTAAAATGTTTGTTTACAACAGCAAACAAGTGGGTAATGCATTGCACATGATGTTACAAAGGTTACAAAGTTGCTATATGAACTTTTCAACTCCCTTATAATCTTATGGGACCATTGTCATATATGCTGTCCATATTTGACTGAAACATTGTTATATGGCACATGACTGAACTCTCATACATAGAATAGGTGTGCAACCTCTTGTAGATGATATGGTTGTATTTATAAGGTCTCAATATATGCATTTAATGACTCAAAATTCCCCTGGGTAGCAAATTTAAATGTATTCTCAAAAAAAAATATGTTAAAGACCTAAACCCCAGTACCTGTGAATGGGACCTTATTTAGAAATAGTGTCTTCGCAGATGTTAGCAAGTTAAAGTGAAATCATACTAGATCAAGGTGTACCCTAAGTCAAATGACTACTGTTCTTAATATATAGAAGATTTGGAGATGAACAGATCCACACTCAGGGAGGAAAGCCATGTGAAGATAGAGAACAGAGATTGGAGTGATGACGCCATAAGCCAATGAATGCTAAGGATCATTAGGGGCCGTAGAACTTAGGAAAAAGCAAGAATGGATTCTTTCCTAGAGCCTTAAGAGGTGGCATGACCTTGTCAATACCTTGATTTAGGACTTCTAGCCTCCAGAACTGGGAAACAATAATTTTCTGGGTTTATTTTTGTTGGTGGTGGTGTTAGGCATTGAACCCAAAGGCACTTCACCACTGAGCCATATCCCAAGCCCCCTTTTTTATTGTTTATTTTGAGACAGGACCTCACTAAATTGCTGAGGCTGGCCTCAAACTTGTGATCTTCCTGCCTCATTCTCCAGAATTGCTGGTATTTCAGGCATGTGCCACAGTGACCAGTGGTTTTCTGTTGTTTTAAGCCACTGAGTTTGGGTAATTTATGGCAGCTCTGGGAAACTAAAATACCCTTACTAGACTCTCCATTATAAAAATGTTTGTAGAAGTAGGCAATAATATTTACAATGTCTTAGTGAGCTCCTTGCACCACTCTAAAATCTCAAAAAAGAAAGATAACCAAAGTATCCATCAATACATAACTGGTTAAATAAAGTACATCCCATTGTTCATGGAATGTTACTGAGCTATTAAGAATCAATTTTTGGGCTGGAGTTGTGGCTGGGCACTTGCCTAGCATGTGTGAGGCACTGGATTCAATCCTCAGCACCACGTAAAAATAAATAAATAAATAAAATAATCAATTCTTATACTAATAAGTAAGGACTTGTGTGTTATAGTTCTAGAAGAAAAGAGAAAGTGGCAATCAAGTATATAAATGTATCTTAGTCCATTCAGGCTGCTATTACAAAATACCTTAAAATGGATTGTTGGAGTAACTTTCGGTTTGCAGCTAGCAGCTATGAGCAGCTCACAGTGCTAGGAAAACCTACGCTTGTACAGGCCTGACAGGAACACCTGCAGGTCGGGAAGCTCTGCACTGAGCAGTCAGTGAAACCACATCCTCAGTGCTTGAGGTCAGTGTTGCCAAGCTACAAGGCCAGGAAATCCAGAGGTGCTTCAGGGCATGAAAACCCCAACTCAAAAGGCCCCCTCCTTTAGGGACAAAGATCCTTCCAGACTGCTTTCCATCACGTAGCAATATTTAGAGCTTCCTCATAGTGCGGCTACATTAATCATAAGATGATTGGTTTCTAGATGTTGTATAACCTGCTTGCTTATGTATGATTCGAAGATGCATTCTATATCAATTGTAATCACTTCCGCATTAAACGAGCTTGCTGGATGTTGACTGTGGTTTATAATCAGCCAGCTTTCTCACTAAGCTCCTGGTGTCTGTGTTGATTTGACACTGTGTCTCTACCTCCCCCACCCCACCACCCCCCCACCCCCCACCCCCCACCCCCACACCCCCCACACCCCCCACACCCCACACCCCCCACACCCCACACCCCCCATCCCCCACACCCCCACACCCCCACCCCCCTGCAACTGAGGTAGCTGAGTGACTATCGACCACACCAGTGACCAGGAACACTTATAATGGATTACTTATAAACAATAGAAATTTACTCCTCATAATTTTGAAGGCTAAGAAGTCCAAGACTAAGGCACTGGCAGATTTTGTGTCTGATGAGAGTCTATTTCCTAATTCATACAAGTGCTGTCACGTGGTAGAGCTGTGAGGTTGTCTCTAGAGCCGTTTCTTTTTTGTTGTTGTTTTTGAAAGGAAAAATGCTTTCTTACAGGAATGTATTCCATTTTTTTCAAAACATTTTGCATTTAAGAATGAAATATTTCAAAAATATGTGAATTTCACATTCACAACAGATTTTAGATCACTTAAATGCAGGTTTTAAGTAGAAACATGGAAATCTCATTTTACATATTTATAGAACTCCTGTATGGAACCACTATATTGTCAGTATAATTCACACAAAAATATTAACAATTAAATAAATCCTATATTTGATCATCCACTATTTACACATCAAATTTACGTCCCAATATCATTGCACTATCTTGATTCTTTATCATAAAATCTAGAACTGATATGATAGATTTTTTAAATTAATTTTATTTATTTTAATTAGGTATATGTGACAACAGAATGCATTTTGATTCCTTGTGCATAATTGCAGCACAACTTTTCATTTCAGTGGTTGTACATGATGTAGCATCATACCATATGTATAGTCATACATATACCTAGGGTAATGATGTCCATCTCATTCTACCATCTTTCCTGCCCCCATGCACCCTCCCCACCCACCCTCCCCTTTGCTCAATCACAGTTCCTCCATTTTTCCCATGCCTCCTCCCTCCCCAATATGGATCAGCATTCACTTATCAGAGAGAACATTCAGCCTTTGTTGTTTTTTTTTTAGGATTGGCTTACTTCACTTAGCATGACTATAAGGGCACTAATCTCATTAACAAGTTACACACCCATGTGATTTAATCACCCCAAAGGCCCCACCTCCTATTGCCATCACTTTGAGGGAGTTAGGATTTTAATTTACGAATTTAAGGGGACAAAAATATTCAGGCCTTAGCTGAACCATTTTTATAAAAGTATATACTTTTGAACTATTAAAGAAAATTGTACATACAGACACATATACACATTAAGTGTATATTTTCTTTAAAATAGAAATTGATACAAAGTAATATGGAACTCTCAACAGTAGTTAATACTAGGAACTTGTAGATGTGGGTAACAATTTGGATTTTTACTTCCTATTCTTGATAGATTATTTATATGTGAAGGTATACTTCTGTATGGAAAAATATAAACATGCCTACCATACTAAAATGCTTTCAGTTGCTCAAGCATTCCACTCTCTTTCATGTTTCAAGCATTTGCCCCTGGTTTTCCTTCTGCCTGGAACACTGTCTTCTTTGTCACATGTGCCATTCACTTGATTTTTGCAACACCTCAGTGTTTTTCTCCCATTTCCCTGGCCACTCCTTTTAAATCTTATTTGCCAGCTCCTCCTCCATCACCTTTTATTACTGGAATTTCTACAATGCAATATGACCAGAAAAAGGATGAATAAAGAGGCCATAGTTAAAGGACTATTGTGACCTTCAATATAATATGAAAAGCCAATGAAGCAATACTGACCAAGTCTTGAGGGAATGAAAGTGACACCCAAGTGCTGAGGATGTGGCTCAGTGGTAGACCACTTGCCTGCCAAGCACAAGGCCTTGGATTCAATCTCCAGCACCACAAAAAAAGAAAAATAAAAACAAAGAAAGGGAGGGAAGTGGGAGAGAAGGAAGGAAAAAAGAAGGAAGGAAGGAAAGAAAGAAAGAAAGAAAGAAAGAAAGAAAGAAAGAAAGAAAGAAAGAAAGAGACCCAAGAATTTTATATGCCATTGTTTTGACATTCAACAGACTGGTAGTCTCAAGTATGCAAAAGTTCATGAAATGCAAACTATAGAAACATAATTTCTCCATATTCATAATAATAGTTACTATGTGCACTTCCTTAATAAAAGCTAGTTGATAATAATATCTAGACAACCAAAGAATATTAAAGTAAAGATCTTAGGAATAAATAAGTGGTGGTGGTGATAAAAAGACTAGTGGTGAGTACTGATTCACTTAAACACAGAAACAAGACCAAACAACTTACAGAATTCTGGATAGAGAACAGAATGTAAATTATATAAATTATGAGAAGTTAAGAATAATAACACAGCTATGTGTATAGCATGATGACAAGTATTTTACATATATTAACTCATTTATTCCTTGCAACAAGCCAATGAAGTAGGGAGTTTATAATCTCCATTTCAGAGATGAACAAACTGAGAAATGCAGAGATTAAATAATTTGCCCACCTTTACAAAGCTAGGAAGTGGCAGAATTGATTTGAACCAAAGCAGGCTATCTTCAGAACCTATGCTCTGAACCAACTATGCAGGAAATCAGTCAACACTATCAAGATTGAAACAAGAAGATAAAAATATAAGGACTGACACCTCTACATATATTTCATTTCTTTGATCTTAACTTTAAAATAGTCTTTCAAGAGACTATAATTCCTTGAAAGAGAGGAAACATTTATCTGAAGTTTATTGATTCCTTTACTTCCACTTTGATTTATTTTTCTTAGGTTCAATTGAAGCATTTTTAAATTTCTATACTTTCATCTGGGTGCAGTGGTGTGTACCTGTAGTTCCAGCTACTCTGGAAGCTAAGGCAGAAGGTAGGATTAAGGGGCCAGCCTGGACAACATAGCAAGACCCCTTGCTTAAATAAAATAAAATTTTAAGGTCTGAGGATGTGGCTCAATGGTAGAGCATTTGCCTAGAATGTGCAAGGCCCCAGGTCCAATCCCCAGCACTGTCAATATATTTTGCTTTTAAATAGCATGCAAATTATTTCTACTAAAATTTGACTATCCAACTATTAACCCTATATATTAAGAGTGATACCCAGAATAATGTTCATTAATCTTAAATAAGCTATAATTTATTAAATATTCACCATGTGCCAGATATGGAAAAATACACTTTAAATGAATTACCTCATTAATTTATCACAACAATCTTATAATAGATACTATTTTAATCCTTCTTTTATTCAGATAATGAAACTAAGGCATAATAATGGTTATTCCTGGTTTGTGGATATATAGATTTTTCCCTTATTTGTATTTTCTCACATTTTTTATTATTTTATAATGAGTATAATAAAAATATAAAAGCTTTTCTAAAAATGTGTTTTTAAGTAAATAACTGTGAAGATTCTCTAGGGTTCAGTCTTGAACACTTGCTATTCTGAACACTCTTCCTAAACCATGTTATCAACTTCTATAGCTTTCCCAAAGGCAAATGGCTTCCAAATCTATATTTCAGTTCCAGGACTGTTTTTCTGAGCTCCAGACATATATTCCCACTGAAAACTACTCATATGCTCTTGGATGCTTCATAGACAATCCAAATTCAAAATGTCCAAATCCATACTCATCACTTTCCCACACTAGTCCTCCTCAGTGCTTCCTAATCACAATGAATGGTGCCACTCTCCACCTGAATGCACAAACCAAATATCTATGAGTCATTTCTTATTCTTCTCTTTTTCCTGCCCTCTATATCCTATCCATCACCTAAAATACTCTACCTCTAAAATATATTCCAAATCTGTCCACTTCTCTACATCTCTGCTACCAGTCCCCTAGTCTGAGCCACAATTATCTCTTTCAATTACCTCCTAACTGGTCAACCTTTTAAGATTCCTGATACTGGGATGGGGTTGTGGCTCAGTGATACAGCGATTGCCTAGCATGTGTGAAGCACTGGATTCGATTCTCAGCACCACATATGAATGGATGAATAAAATAAAGGTCTATCAACAACTAAAATTTTTTTTTAAAAAAGATTCCTGATCCTTTACAATTCATTCTTCTCACAGCAGCCAAAAAGATGTTAATAAATATAATAGGAATTCTCCTTGAGTCTTTCAATGAATTCCCATTGTTCTTAGAATAAACTTCAAATCCTTGCCATAGCCCTTAAGGAAGAAACTAGATGTTTCTTTCCCTATATGTTTCCCCCTTCTATAGCAAAACCAGGATATTATTAGGAGTAGTGCTGAGGATCAAACCCAGGGCCCCACACGGGCTAGAAGAGCACTCTACCACTAAGCCCCAGCCCCAGCCCCAGTGGCTTGGATTTTATAGACAATAAATATACATTGAAGGATTTAGGCAGAGGAGAGACTATCCTCATATTTACGTCTCAGTAAAAAACACTGTGGAGGCAATGGACTAGAGATAAGGTAAACAAAATTCTATTACAACAATAAAAGTAGCTATAGACCCTTGAATAAGGCAGTAGAGATTGAAGATGGAGAGAAAAGTATTGTGGTGATAATTTAGAGGCAGAATTGAGTGAACTTAATGGGCAATTAGGCATGAGGATGTATAAGAGTGGAAGAAATCAAGGATCTTTCAGAAATTTCTATTCTAAAGATTGACCGTTATGATATTTAGTGAAGAGGTAATATAAAAGAGTATTTTTCCCATAATTCCCATATTGGGATTCCAATACAGGAAGGGGATATAATTAATTCAATTGGGAACAAATAATATTTGATAAATATTTCATATGATCAACTGATATATCTAGCAAGTTAAGTGGACACATGAATCTGCAGCCTCAGGAAAGGAGCCTGGGTGAGATATATGGAATTGAGACTCTTCAGAGAGGATGGTAACCTAAACTAAGGTTCTAGAAGTGAGCATACAGAGGATATAATGCCTAACAAGTTTGAATGGATAGGACCTAGTGACTGATTGGATAAAAATATTGTGATAGAGGAAAATCTACGACAACCCTCAGATTTCTGATTTGAAGATTGTGTGATTGTTCCACTGTTAAGGGATGAATCATGTTTTTTCAAAATTCATATACTGAAGTCTTACCCCCAATTATCTCAGAATTTGACTGTATTTGGAAATAGGGCCTTCAAAGTGGTAATGAAAATAAAATGAGGTTATGTAAATGATCACTTACCCAATATGACTAGTATACTTATAAGAAGAGATCAGGATATAAACTCATATGGAAGGAAAAAGTCATGTGAACATGAAGACAGCCATCCACAAACCAAGGAGAGAGTCCTCAAAAGAAACTAACCTGGCTGACATATTGATTCTGGACTTCTATCCTCTAGAGCCATCAGAGTATAAGTTCCTCTTACTTAAGCCACTGAGTCAGTGATACTCTGCTATGGCAGCCACAGAAAAATAAGATAGCCACCAACCAGTATTGGAAGTATGGGAAAGAAAGTAGGCTGGGGCAAGAAAGTTTTGGAAGAGGAGTTTGATATAGAAAATTTCGAGTTTGAGGTTCTTGAGGTACATCCAGGTAGAGATGTTCAAATGATTTTGAAATGGAAAGACAGAACTGGGTTTGGGTACAGATTTGGATATCATTGATATATAAGTGATATTTTAAACTGTATGAGTGAATGAGATCATCTAAGAAGTATACGTAAAGTGAGAAGAAGGACAGAACTATAATGAATGTGGTTTATGAATGAAAAAGATTGTGGTGATAATTTAGATGCAGAATTGACTAAACTTAATGAGTGATTAGGCATGAGGATGAAAAACAGTGGAAGAAACAAGCATAATAAATATCAGCATTAAAGAACCGACTGAGGAAGAGGACCCAGGAAAGAAAAATAATCAGAGACACAGAATGGAGAGAGAGAGATTAAAAATAGTCTTTATTTTATCCTGTTTTTAGTTCTAATTAGGTGAATACATATTGATCTCAGTTCTCCAAGAGCTTTTACATAGTGAAGGAGGCACTATTTTATTCATTTATGGATCTCCAACACCAAGCACAGTGCCTGACATTTAATATCCCTACAATAAATATTTGTTGAATGAAATAAAATTGAAATTAGAACTCCATTCCTTTTTATTTTGTTTGCTTATTTCTGGAGTGTGCAGCATGTCTTGCCACTGATATTTTAAGTTCATAGCAAAAAAAAATCATTTCAATGTGTCCTAGGCTTGATCCCCTTCCAACCCAACCCTCAGGACAATAGTTTTCATTATAACCTTCTGTCTTTGCCATTCTGGATGGAATTCTGTGCACAGAAGTTATATACATATATGGGTATATCTATGTAACAAATCGCAGCACAGGAGCCCCCTGGGCTCCCTCAGGCTCTGGTATGACATATTTGAGCCATATAAATTCAGCTTCTCCTCTGGCATCTGTTAGCCGACTCACTTGCAACTCCACCTCAGCAGTGGTCTCTCAGTCCTCTCAAAGCAGGGAAGGAGTACTGTGTGCTGAGAGACCATGGCAAAGAATCCTCCGGAGAACTGTGAGGACTGTCACATCCTAAATGTAAGTTGATTCATATTTTTTCCCTTTTGAGCAGAAGCATGGTTTGGTAGATTTATCAAATTGCAATGTGAACATTAGAAAGTGAAATCAAAGGAGACTGAATTATGGCTTGCTATTTTGAGGATTATTGTGTATTGTTCCATTCTCTCTGTTCTTTGCTTAGGCAGAAGCTTTTAAATCCAAGAAGATATGTAAATCACTTAAGATTTGCGGACTGGTGATCGGTATCTTGGCCCTAACTCTGATTGTCCTGTTTTGGGGGAGCAAGCACTTCTGGCCAGAAGCACCCAAGAAAGTAAGTAAAGTAAATGTATGTCACTATCCAGTGTTTCTGTACTGAGTTGATTAAAATTAACCAGTGGTTGACGTGTAAATTACTCTGAAAATGAAAAAATCATTAAGTCCTTTTTGTGTTTATTTTCTGGTGTGAAAAAGTGAATCAAGATTTTGCTCTCTTTTATTTTTCTAATAATTTTGTTAGGGGTAAAATTGTCTTCTGCATTTTAGTTAGTAATGATAAGATGTAGGTTTGCCCATTCTTTTATAATACTTTGGCTTTAAGGAGTTAAGTCTCCTCCTAGAAGCAAATTTTTTACTGTTAGGAAAAAAATATTTTCCATCTTTCTTTCAATTATCTGGGCAGAAACTGATGGAAAAGTAATTATACCACCACATAAGGACAAACCACCAGAAATGGCAGCAAAGAATTTTCAGGGATTATGTTTCTGACTTAATGCATCTGTTGTGAGGACAGACAACAAGCTCCTTTTTTATAAGAAGCAATTTGTATGCCTGATTGCATTTATTTATGATTAAAAAGCTAGAGCTTTTCAGCTTCTCACAAGCCACAATCATCACTGCCCCACTGAGATAGTAATGCCAGAAAGTAGAAGCACGTAACACCAAGTCATTAATCATAGATATCTCAGAAAGCTTGCAATATTGGGGTCATTCAGTAAAGATTGTTTGACCATTGTACTTTGTATTAGTGCACTTTAGTGTTTTTGTTATTTTGGGACTCACAAATGGGCCAATTTAGATGTGACCCCAATAAAACCAGAATCCTTTCATGCTAGCAATTTCCATTTGAAGGAGAATTAATAAATATACAAACTATAAGATATAAAGATGGTTCTCTGGTTTTGCCATCTTTTCTCTCTGTGTGTGGGTTATTGTTGTTGCTACTGCTGCTATTGCTGTGGTTAATTTGTTGTCATGAGATGATCACTTATATTTGGTAACAGATGTTAAGGAAGAAAAGGCACAGTTCCAGGAGGGAGAATGAGACAAGAAGAAAATGGGCTGGCATGGACCATTAGGAGCCAAAGGAGTGATAGGAGCAGAGAGGAAAGAATATGAGTAAATGGGGAAGGAGAGGCACAGGGGAAAATAGAAAATAAATTGTGGCTAAGTGTACCCCCAAAAAAGAGAAAAGTAAAGCATAGCTACCTTCAGCTTCTACACCTTTGCCTACCATTTATTCTCAAAAGATACCTTATCAAGTTTAAGTAGGAGGGAGAGCAAACCAGCCTACTTTATTTATTTGCATTTTTATTTATACCTTGTTCCAGAAGAGATTTCAGGCATCACCCAATGCCTATAGTTATCCTCTTCTCCTCCCCTCTCCACACACACACACACACACCACGCACACACTGCTTCTGAACTATTACTGCTTAGGTGCCTTTCTAGAGAAGCCACCTGTGTTCAGACTAGCAGAATGCACAAAGCAATCAAGATTAGGAAGGAAATAGCAAATGAATGAGAGTGCCAAAATGCATTCTGATATAATTTTGGTGCCACTTAACTAATTCTCAAGGTGACATGCTGCCCCATAAATTGAATCTTGGATCCTTTCAAAAAGTATACATGAGTTAGAGGATAAAAAACTTTTTTGTTCTCCATGGCTATAATGTACTTAACTGGATGTAGTAGGAAACCAATCCCTTTGACCATCCATACACACCTGCCTAAATAGGGGGCTAGATGGCATTTCTTGTTTTATTGTAGCCTTTGTAGCCTTTGGTACTGCAAATGCTATTCTTAAAGAATTTATGTGTTTTTCTAAACTTATAGTACTATTTGCCTCCGTGCAACTATAAATGACTAGTAGGGTTCCTGGTCTCCTCTACTTCCCTATTACATCATCTTTGCTTCTCATTCCAGGTTTTTTCTTAATGAATGCTAAAGACAAATTCTGAAATTCTTAAACCAAATGTAAAACTTGCTCAATATATACATAGAAAAGGTAGGATATGCTACTGAACAAAGTTTATTAAAAAAATTCAAGTCTTTCATGAAGTAATCCATCTTGGGATGTGATTGTCAGCAAAGGAATTCTCAGAAATGAACAAAGCTATTTTGAAGCAATCCAGATAAAAGACAATAGATGTCTCCTAGGGCAAGTTTTTCCACTATAAACAAAGGTTGTTTGTTTTCCATTCCAATGGGGAGTTTCAATTTATTGTTTTTGATATCTAAGTCCTGGCTTTCACCACAGATCAGCTTGGGTCTTTTGTAAACTAGGAGACCAGGTGGATATACAAACTAAAAGATGCTTTATTCAATCCTCTACTACCTTCAAAGTCTCAGAAAAGAAACCCAAGAGACCATCCATGTTCCCAATGGCTAAGACTCAGAATAAGCCCCTGCCTCCAAGTGTATTTAGGAATCCTGAGAATCAATGATTAATCAGATTAGTCTGGAAGAAGATTCCCAGAGAAAAAGGATCCAGATACCTTGCACAAATTTAAGACTCCCCTTAAGAGTATGGTCTAGGGGCTGGGGATATAGCTCAGTTGATAGAGTGCTTGCCTTGCATGCACAAGGCCCTGGGTTCAATCCCCAGCATCACACACACACACACAAAAAAAAAAAAAAAAAAAAAACCTTAGTTTCTTCTTTGGAGCTGGGGTTGTAACTCAGTGGCAGAGTGCTTGCCTAGCATGTATGAGGCACTGAGTTCAAAACACCATATAAAAATAAATAAATAAAATAAAGGTCCATTGAAACTGAAAAGTACTCTTAAAAAAGAGTATAATATAGCAAGAAATAATAGAAGATTTTAACCCAAGCTCTTCATTACTTTCTTTGATAAGCCTATGAGACTCCTGGGGGACTACGGGGCCCTTGGTAGACAGAACTATTGATGTTATCGTGCTTATTGATGGCAGTGATTTTCTTTGTTGTCCTGGGCTTCCTCCAAGCTCTTAGTGTTTGCTCCTCTAGCCTCCACCACATCTCCTTTTTATTTTGTTTTACAACATCTGTTTATAATAAACAGTGTTTATTTAACATCCTACATCTGCTGTTGACATTTCCATTCTAGTAAGTCCTTCCCTCCCTCCTATATTAGTGTGTACAAAATATCCAGATTTCTGATACCAGAGGGAAAGGAAGCCATGTTTGCCTCCACACATACTTCAAGAATGCATTTTCTGTGTCTGTGCACATGGGCACACACACCCGAGAGAGAAAGAAATCAAAATAAAATGAAACAAAAAAGACTAACTCCTGGTAAGCTGTTGTACTTCCTTCTAGGCTCCAGGCCCCCTGAGCCTCAGCATGCATAGGAGCTACTTGAGCTGAATGTCAGCCAGGTCCATCAGGCTCTGTACTCAGCTTTCTTATCCCAGCAAAAGAGACCTATTCAGTCCCAGCAATTTTGAAACAACATCACATTAAGATTTCACTCCCAGACAGTGACTGCCCTGGGATCCTTAAAGCATATTCACAAGAGAAACATTCTTGGTTTTAAAAGCTCCTGGTGTTTCCCATTTAACTTAAAACATTTAGAAGCCAACACCCTGGATAATGAATGCAACATGGAGAAAACAAATTAGAAAAAGGCCAGGTCATATATCAGCAGTTTATAAACATAGCACAGATTTTGTACTCTTTTCCTCCAATTATTTGTGGAATGAGGCAGAAGAATGATAAATTAAATAAATGAAATGGGGTCCTTCCTGCCATGCACAGGAACTGCCTGGTGACTTCAGAGCTAATTGATTGCATCAGGCCCACACAGTTATCAACATATTCCTGAGGATGTTCCTTCAACTTCTACATGCTACCAGTATGAAATGAGAAATGATGTGGATAGGCCGGCATTCTTCTGCCCTCCTCATCCCCACTTCAACTGAAGATGACCATTAAAACATTCTCACCCAGGGTTTCAAACCCAGTTTTATTGGGCTGAAAAGCTTTTGCTCAGAAGTACTTTCTTGTCAAGTTTGGTCAAGTTTTATTTGTGTCTGTTTTTCTAGTATCAGCATTAGCCCAAGACCAACTTCCTTCACTCATCTCTAGACAACACAAGGGAGACAACTTTCCTGCCTAGATTTCTCAGGCTTTCATATACAACAGTTTTGTGGGTGAAATGTGGGACTGGAAAAACATTTATTCTCTCAAGGAGAAAGTTGGAGATGTATCTGGAATCTCTATAGCAGAGGAACTGAGCTTCACCAAATGGTGCCACATCAGCATTTTATAAAAGACGACTTTGTTTTATTTTCTTTTCCTCTTAAAGCATTACAAGATCCGAGTCCACCCTTATACAACTCCCACTGGGCTAGCTAGTCTTACTCTGGGATACTCAGGGGCAGTTCTCACCAAATACATGAAGGCAGACCAGGGCTATGATGGCCACATTGTTACTCCTTCGTCCTCCTAAGATAGCATTTGCTGAGTACCTTACATAGCACCAGCAAAAAGAACCCAAGCCTTCAAAGGAACTGTCTTTGAGTGGCTGAGAGTGGAAATGGAGCTGTAGGAGGAAGTAGTTCAGGTGATTAACAGGTAGTTACAGTCCAATGATCAACCTGCCAGTTAGTAGCCCAAATATAAGCAGAACTGATTCTGCCAACAATCAAACATTGCAGCTAGAGAGGGATGAGGGATAGAGATAGCAATTGAGCCTTCAGAGGCATACAGTAACTTGCCCAAAGTCACACAGCGTGTAGATATGACAGCTCAATTAGGACTAGAAACTGGTCTGGGGATTCTTTTCACTATTTTTCAGCTGCATTGAAGAGTTAAAGGTGGGATTGTGGGCAAGGGAAAACTTCCCAGCTAACACAAGTTTGTAGATGAAATAAATGGCTATTTCTTGTTGAAAAAGAGGAATGTCTGGTTGCTTATGCCAATTTTTTTCAGGGCTGATGATCGAAGTTGCAGAAGTCCAACTTTGCTTGAGAAACAATCTGTCTGCTCTGTTTTGGTATAGAAATACCCAGAGGCCTTTTAATTCCTACAGGCTTGATCAGTAATAATATGGTACAATACCTTTCCTTCCCTTCCTTCCAGACTAATACTTGCTAGCCAGATATTCTGAGCATGTATTTCACCTTTGGAGAGTGTAGCTCATAAACAGACAGTAAAGGATGAAGGTGGAGAGAAAAGCAGCTAGATTAATCACAGGCTTCAAAAAAACAAAGCTAAGCCAAATTCCCTCAAATCCCTGTCAGGACAGGCTAAAGCTACTTGCCCCCAAAACATATCCATCACACTGAGGTTTGAGGCAGCATTACTCTTCATAAAAAGCTTTCTTTTCTGATCTCAGAGACTGTTATAAACAAAGGCGGGAAAACTGTTATAGGGGGATGTTAGGGCTCATTTGCTGCCTGAGTGGAGGATTTAACTTGACAAAGGACAGAATTCCTGGGAAAGGAAGAGAAATTGGTTTGTTTCTCCTCCATATGGTCTCAGACTTCCTGAGTTTAACCACACATCTCCTTGTTTCACTTCTGGTTCATATTCTACTCTATTGTATTTCTTGTCCTGTTTCAACATCTTGGACCTTATAGTTAAGCCAGCCTTAATGTATGGATGGAGTGTGAACCCATTTGAGTTGTTATGGAAAGATGCCTTTGCTCCCAAACATCTCCTATTCCTGGTGCCATCATGCCTAAAATCCTTCAATAGTACTTCATTCCTTTGAGGGAAGTATTGAACTCAGTTTTAAATAAATATCCTTTGCTAATGTCTAAATGAGAAATTATATGTCAGATTGATTTTTGTCTCTTACACAAGGTACCTGAAACATCATGAGATTCTTGGATGTCTAGACAGGAGATAAAGGGACAGATGGAGATATGAAGAGCATGGTAAAAGACTATGAGGGTACAGAGTAAACAGGATATGAAAAGACACCACAAAAGAGAAGCACCAAAGATTAACTTTCCCTCTTTGCCAATTTTCAGGGCCTTGGTCATCATATGCTGTTCTTGCTCTGTCCTTCCTGGAATAAAACTGAATTCAGAGCCGAGTCTGAAATGTCCTGCTTGAGCCCACTCACATCTCTCTCAGGCCAGCCATCCTGTCTTTATTTTAGTTTACTCCTGGAGAGGACAGAGACATCTATTTCTTCATATCCAGAAGGACCCTCAACCCCCGAGCCAGGGAGCTTAGTAGAGAGCAAAGTACTTCTGATGCCAAAGGCATGAGCTCAGTCTTCATATGGGCCAGTGAAGCTTGCATAGCCATTACCAAGCAGTGTGCTCCACAGGGACCCAAGCGAGACAGTATGTCTGGATTTGCTCAAACCCATCCCTACTCAGTCCAAAGTGAGTCACCGGCATCATCTTCCTAGACAAAGGACAGTCTGTTCCAAAAGGACACCTTTGATAGTGGAATTCCATCTGGGTGAATACATAGCTCCCACTCCTACCCCCCACCAGGGATTCACACCCAAATGAAGTCATTACCATCCCACTCTACAACCTACCATTACTAACATAAAATCAACAAAGTCATTGATGGATACAATCAGGATGGCCCCTTTCTCTCTCACCAAAACAAAACAAAATAACAAGGAAAAAAATCTCTTTGCAGTAATGTTGAAAATAATCAAGATTTGCTGAGTTTCACAGTTTCCAATAGTTTTCTTCTAGCAAGGTGTCCAAGTAAAGTGCATTGCCAACCGTGCAGGAAAACTCATTCCACTGAAGTACACTGAAATTTTAAATGTCACCAGTATGGTTCCATAGTCTTCTAGTAATGATTGAAAATACAGTTCATATTTTCTCTTTTGCCCAGGTAGGCAGCAGTCCAACATCCCCTAGTCTCTAACCTAATTTTTCCATGTGATAATCCATCAATGGTGCTACTGATGAAACAAACACCCCACCCCAGCCCCCAATGGCTAGTGGTGTCAACATTTGTCTCAACAATGGATAGTATTTCTAAGGAAACGACCCCCTGTTGGGAGACCTGACAAGGCTGAATCTGAAGTGGATGCCTCTCTCCTTTGCTTAGGTCAGGCCAACTGAGAGTTCAATTTGTTGCCATAGGTAGAAGTTTCTCTTCTCCAGCTAGCTGCAAAGCTGGATCTGAGGACAAATTTATAAGAAGAAGCAAATAACAAGCCTAAAGGAATTTGCTACCTATCACAAACCAGGCCAGACTTCCTGAGTTAACTCTGCAGTTGCTAGAGGGTTTTAAATAGTGTTCCCCTTCCCTTTTAAAATGATCTTTTAAAAGACCTTGCCAATGTTCAAAATTTTTCTTTAGGAAGATTAGAATATTCCATTGGTGTGGAATACTTATTCAATAAATACTTAACTGCCAACCATGTCCAAGTCACTGCTGAGCTACAAAGAGGTAAATGACATTGCCTCTGTTTTTTCAGCAGCCACATTAGACTTTTCACACTTGAAGTAACACTTGTTTCTACAAATCTTTCCAACTTGTTTTTCTACTTGAGTTGGGGAAAATTTGACCAGGTTAAACTAACATGCTGTCACAGACATCAGCAGACACTAAAAAACAATCTAAACTAGTACAAGCTCTATGGGGCTGCCACTGGGAACTGTATCATTAGAAAGCAGCGCTGGCTCTGTGGATGATTTGCATTTTCAGGCTTTTAGTTTTCCAACTTTTTTTGTAAGGACAAATGAATATGAAGAAATATCAGACAAAGGCCTCCTAACAACAGGAAGAAGATAGACTTCCAAATTACACCATTAGATCAGGCCTGATTTGTGATAGGTAGAAAACTCCCTAGACTTGTTGTTTCTACCTAGAAATATGTCCTAGGTTGTAAGTTCTGCATTTTCTCCTAAACTAGAATACTTTATGGGAATAGACCCCTTGGTCTTTAGAAAAAGAATTGTCTGTTTCAGATAGAAGAAGGAAGTCTATAGTTTTGTTTTAGCCACTCAAGAAAGAACAGATAAGAATCCTTCCCAAGGGACTCTTCTCATGAGAGTCCCTATTATTTAATGCATTGTACTTGACACAGCTACTGATTCTATATATATAGAATAATCTAGAGAACTTGAAAACAGTGGAATAGGTTTGGAAAATAGGACCCAGGTCTAAACTAAATGAGTTTGGTAAGCCTATAAAATAGAAGACTGTGGGAAGACAATAAACATTTCCTGGAATTTAAAAGGCAAAAGGAAGGAAACAAGGACAGGATAAGACTGTTACCTAATATACTGGCCAAGAAAAGTATCTATGCATTCTATAAAGGACAGACCCAAAGTTGAGGCAATATTAAAGCCCTGGGGATAGAGAATAATGCCTAACCACACTAAATGTGTTCAGATCTCTTTCTTGGCCAAAGTGAATTTCATGGTTGGGAAAGGAGATCACAGAGAACTTGGAAAAGGAAGTGGTAGCTTAAAGATCCAGCATAGGTTTTAGGTGATCCCTCTGCTTAACACAAGAGGAAAATACTTTACAAGCTGGTTTGCAGAATATCATTTGCTTTTTAGTCGAGGCTGCCAAGAAAACTGTTGGAATTCTTAGTAATTAGCTCAGCAACTTGGCTTGAATACAAAATATTGGCTCTGAAGGGATCCAAATGCCAACCCTAGTGCCAAAAAGCACCTCTCTTTAATCTCAAGTTTCAGAGAATTCCCAACAGCAAGCTGCTGAGATGGCACCTCACTACAAAGGCTCTGGAAAGAGAAGGTGTCCCAGATATTACCCAATTAAAGTATCTTATGAAGGGATGCACCAAGTATCTTAGAGCTTATTTTCCTTTGCTTTCCCAGACCTATGACATGGAACACACTTTCTACAGCAATGGAGAGAAGAGGAAGATTTATATGGAAATTGATCCTATGACCAGAACTGAAATATTCAGAAGTGGAAATGGCACTGATGAAACATTGGAAGTACATGACTTTAAAAATGTAAGTTGGATATTTGAACCCTAAGGCTTCCACTTAAAATATTAGAGTAATTAAGTCAATTAATTTTCATATAAGTTACAAGACAAAATTTTCCTTTGAATTCATATTGTGCTAGTCTGCAGCACTGAGATGATGGAACTCATTATTTGTAGCTATATCAGGAAATTTTATTATTGTTTTGTTGTCTTATAGGGATACACTGGCATCTACTTTGTAGGTCTCCAAAAATGCTTTATCAAAACTCAGATTAAAGTGATTCCTGAATTTTCTGAACCAGAAGAAGAAATAGATGAGGTACGTAAGAATAATAAGAGTGGTAGTAAAAGGTATCATTTACTGAGTGCTGATTATGTGACAAATGTACTAAATACTGTACTCTCATTTGATTCTCGAATAACCCTATAAATAGGCACAATTATTGTTATTCTCAGTTTTTGATATAGAAAATGAAATTCAGAAACAAAAAGTTAATTGCCCAAGGTCATACAGCCAGTAAGTAACTTGAAATCAGACCTCTCAAAAAACTAAAGTTCATACTTTTTGATGCAGCACTATATTTTTACAACTGACTACTCATCAACATTATATATACTTGCTCCCAAACAAATCATTTCTAGTAAAAAGGATGAGCCAGAGGAACAAAAGCAATCTTGCCTAAGGTAAAGCATTTTTAAAAAATAACTACCAAAACCACCTGGGGTCCTTGCAACTTCTTTTTTTAATATTTATTTTTTAGTTCTACTCAATACCTTTATTTTGTTTATTTATTTTTATGTGGTGCTGAGGATCGAACCCAGTGCCTCATACATGCTAGGCAAGCACTCTACTGCTGGGCCACAACCCCAGCCCCCTTGCAACTTCTTTCATAAATGTTTGTTTATATTTTAAATATTTCAGTGTATTCACCTCACTGCTTTATGCTTGGCAGCTGATAGAATAATTCACATCATTTATTATTATTCCTTACTAGGAAAAGCTAAAAGCAAAGAAGACAAGAATATCAGTGTAATAAGAATTCTCTGGAAACACTACTGAGTTAGGGTGAGGGACCCTAGAATTCTGGTCTAATCAATGAATTGCCCTGAAAGCCTAATGGGAGATGAATCATTGTTGCATAAAATACAATGACCATTATCACCCTTGAGGCTTTTTATATTTCCCTGGTATCCTACCTATAATTGCAATATGTGGCTATGAGTGGGGGGATAAGGGAGAGCTTCAGATAAGGTCATATTGTGATAGCACACCCCTACTAGAGCAAGAAAAACAACCCAAGCATTTGTTTCATCTTATTTTATTCACTTTGGTTTAGATTTTAACTGGCAAATCAAAAATTAGATTATGGTAATGACACAGTGACATCTCTATATATCATAAAAACCTCTCTCTTTCTTCCCTGTCTCCTCTTTTTTTGGTCACTTTTCTCCCACCTAACTATCTTCATCTTAATTCTCACCTACTCATTAATCTTTTTCCTTTCCTTTTATTTTTTGGGAGATGATGGGGACAATTTTTCCTTTTCCTGACTCAAGTCTTGAAGCCTACTACTGGTCTTCTCTAGGACAGAGAAATTACAAACCTTGTTGTTACAATTTCCAAGAAAAACTATCCCCAAAGATAATGATGTTCTGTTACCAAAGTCTATGTTAGTGACAGACTTTGTAGGGTTTTTTTAATATTTATGTTTTAGTTGTAGTTGGACACAAAACCTTTTTATTTATCCACTTCCATGTAGTGCTGAGGACCGAACCCAGAGCCTCACACGTGCTAGGCCAGCACTCTACCACTGAGCCACAACCCCAGCCCCTAGATTTTTTAAAACTAAACTTAAGTTAGATGTTTCTTAGGAACAGAACAAGTTTTAGACTATTAGGAATGACTATAGGAGGCAATGATAAGATGAAATGAGAATCAATAGGATTAAAAAGCAATATGCAATATCATATGATGATTTTTACCAAATAAGACTTTGAGCATGGCACCTAGCAATGAGAGCCTGAAGTGATATAATAGATTTATTTTTCCAAAAGAGATAAAGCCAAAGGCCCATAATTTCTCATTTTGGCCCTCATTTATTCTTTAGTTAAGTTTGCTGAATTTTAAAACAACACATGTATTCATCTCATAATAGCAAAATCACTGTGTCTTCAAAAATTCTACTTTTTATATTGACACACATTTTTAAGAAACAGATTTTTGGTCCTGAATGACAAAACAACCTCTGATTCTGTAGTTTCCTCACCACTTATATCCATGGTGTGTGCATGTAAAACATGCAGAGCAGGTATATAAATAGCCCTTATTTTGCTAACAAAGCTAGTCAGCATATCAACCCTCATTTTATACAGTCCCTTTCAATGCATCCCAAGAGTCAAGGGCAAAATAGCCAGGACTTGAAAATTGTGAATGGCTTGGGGAAAAATTACACAAGGGATATTTCAGAGAATAAACAAAAATGGTAAAGCTAGAAATAAACAAAATAGAAAAGAAAAAAGCCTTATTAAGAGTGCCCAGTGGGGGCGGGTTATGTTAAAGCCTTAATGACAAGAAAGAGCTAGATATACAAGAAAACTATTTGTAATACTAGCAATTGAAGAGAAGGTATCATTATTAACAATATTAGAAAGGCTCCATAAAACAAAAACACTCAAGTGAGATAAGACCTAAGTATGTAGAATGAAAGGTATGAAATAGTGGTAGGGCCAATGAAGTAATAAACTGGAGACCAGACTTTAAAATATATAAAAAACATATTTTGTACTACAATGACTTACCATTAACAGACAAATCTCTTAAAACCAAAATATTAGGTTCAGTTGCTATTTAACTTATGTCACTACTTTGGATCACAGGAGTTTTTTCAGCTTCAAATCAAATCCTGTGCACAATCCTAACTGTAAGCTTAAAACAAGGCAGACACAACAGCCATTTAAAAGAGAGAAAACAAATGTAAATTTCTCAGGGTTCCAGAAGCTCAAATTGTAACATACATGGCCCAGGGGGCCCCAAGAAAATGAGGGAAAGCCTTTCCAACTTCAAGTGAAATTATAGCAGAGAAGGCTCTTATTTCAGTGAGCAGCTTTGCTATTAGACCCAGGAAGAAAGGATTAGTTGTTAACTCCTCCAAGGGCACCTATTGTATGCAATGACACATAGCTAGTTCACCAGCATCCCTAGTATTGGAATTGTTATTCAGACTCAAAACATATTGTTTTCCAATATCCTGTAACATCTCACTCATTTTATTAATTTCTCCTCCAATTCCTACCCTGAACAATTACTTTCAGAATGAAGAAATTACCACAACTTTCTTTGAACAGTCAGTGATTTGGGTCCCAGCAGAAAAGCCAATTGAAAACCGAGACTTTCTAAAAAATTCCAAAATTCTGGAGATTTGTGATAATGTAACTATGTATTGGATCAATCCCACTCTAATAGCAGGTATGTAACCCTATCCCCACCTCCTCCTACTTCTCCTCCCAAAGATGATAACAGGTTCATGTTTCCAGCACTGAGTGACTACATTTCTAGGAAAACAAATGATCAGCTTGTATCTCCTTGGATGAAATTGTATATGCTGACTGCCAGTGAGGCGGGAATTTTTCACAGCCAAGTTATAAATCAGATAAATTAATGCTGACAGGCTTTTAAGTATCTCAGCAAAGGTAATACCACCCTAATGTGACTAGCGATAGCAAAAAGCTAATCTGTCTTTCTTTGCACATCTATATTCATTGCAGCAGAGACACCACACTATTGCTCAACCACTGTAGGTCCAATCCAAGAACCAAAAGATTGAGAAGAACCAAAACAATGCTCTGTTGTCTCAAGAAGGATTCTTTATGTCAAATGGTGGTATTCTCCCAAGAAGATAGGACAATCACTATAATACAAAAGTCTTTGTGGCTATTTTAGGAATCACTATAAAAAGTAATTGAGGGCTAGAAGTCTGGAGTAAAAAAAAAAAAGTCCAGCCCTCAAATTCTAGTCATCCCAGAGAAAGCAAAAGTTCTTAGACAGCTTATTCTGTCCAGCTAACACAGACTTTCATCTCCCTAATTCTGAAAAACATAGATTACTATATTACTCAATAGAAGGTGCTCTTATGGATACATGCATCTATCAGTTTCTTTGGAAATTAAAAAAATATATAAGTGAATGGAATGTAGTGTCCTGGAACAGAAAACAGAAATTTATGAAAATACTGATGAAATCTGAGTGAAGTCTGTAGTTTAGCTAATAGCATTGTAGTAGTGCTAACTTCTTAGTTTTGATCATTGTATCATGGTTATATAAGATAACATTAGGAGAAACTGGGTTAAGGGTATATGGAAACTCTGTTCTATCTTTGCAACTCTTTTATAAATCCAAGATTATTTTTGAATAGAAGGTTTAAAGAAATTTAAGACAGGAAAGAGAAGGGAAGAGGTAGGAAGACAGAGAATGCCAAATGAAATCAGATAGCCAAGAAATAGTTTTTGAACAATTATGTGTAAAATATTTGTGGGAGACACAGAAGTCCCTTGTCCTCAGTTTTTAATTTAGTACACTAATAAGGCAAAGCACACAATATGTTTGATGCCAAACAAGTAAAGAAGTCTGTGTGCATGGAAATGGTGAGGTTTGTTTTGGAAAATACTCCTTAAAATATTAGCAGAAGGAGCTTGGAAAGTGGCCCATGCACGCCTAAATGATATCAATAAGAAGACAAAATGAAAATCTCTATCCCCAACTACTACTCCCCTAAACACTTCTTTCGGAAACACTTATAAAACAATTGCATCATAATCTTATATTTATTATCTTAGTTTCTGAGTTACAAGACTTTGAAGAAGATGGTGAAGATCTTCACTTTCCTACCAATGAAAAAAAGGGAATTGAACAAAATGAGCAATGGGTGGTCCCTCAAGTAAAGGTGGAGAAGACTCGTCACACCAGACAAGCAAGTGAGGAAGAACTTCCAATAAACGACTATGTGAGTTACATTCATTAATCTTTTAAACAAGAAAAAAAAAATCCCTCACAAAACTTAACTACCCCCCAGATCACAATTACTGGAAAAATGATATGGTTTTAACAAATGTTTAAACAACTTAGACTCTCCAGGAGGCTCATTCAAAACCAATTTTGATCTCTATTGATACTATCTCCACAATTGGATTAAGGAACTTCTCACCAGCCCCCTCCCTATTCATAGAGTCCTCCCCTCCTTTTGGGGACCTATTCCCAGTGAACTTCACCCTCCAACACTGTCTTCTTCTTTCAGACGGAAAATGGAATCGAATTTGACCCCATGCTGGATGAGAGAGGTTATTGTTGTATTTACTGTCGTCGAGGCAACCGCTATTGCCGACGTGTCTGTGAACCTTTACTAGGTTACTACCCATATCCATACTGTTACCAAGGAGGACGGGTCATCTGTCGTGTCATTATGCCTTGCAACTGGTGGGTGGCCCGCATGCTGGGGAGGGTCTAATAGGAATTTTGAGTTCAAATGCTTAAACTTCTGTCAGCTAAAATATAATGAATGCATGCTATTCAATAAATTTCTGCCTCTGAGGCATTTGGCTTCTGGTAGCCAAGACTCTAGAATTACTTGTAGGTAATTCCTCTCTTCATGTTATAATAAACTTCTACATCATCATCAATGGCTTGATTGCTGCTGAACACACTGGGTAAGTGTTTTCTGAGAATATTCCTGGTTACTGAAATGGAGCACACCGGCGTAACATGGATGGCAATAACGCAAGTTTGCATTTCATCCTCAGGTTTGGGAGTAGGAAAAGGTAAAACATAAGAATTCTGAAACCCATAACTTGGTGCTGCAGTTGTGACTCAGTGGTAGAGCACTCACCTAGCATGTATGAGGCACTGGGTTCGATCCTCAGCACCACATATAAATAAACAAATAAATAAAGGTTTTATGTCCATCTACAACTAAAATTTTTTTAAAACCCATAACTTATTCTAGTGTACTGGGAAAGTAGAAATGAAGGGGATAATGATAAAATGCCCCCATAAGTGATGCATAAAACATATCTTTTTGTTTATACCCCCAATGTTTAATTATCTGAACAGCATACTGTGGACTTGCTTAAGTATCTCTTAAGCTGCTGGACAGGCAGTGAGTCACAGCAGGCCAACACTAAAATATTCCAAGTGTTCAGACTCAGCAAAGGAGAAAGCTAACTTAGCAAAAAGGGTCCCAGGCTCTCCTCCTGTGAACAGGAACTCAACATTGGACAAATTCAACATTTTATAACCTTCACGTCTGACTTCTCTTTAGATCAGTGTCTGATTACATAACTTTCCAAGGCAATTATCTGAAAAACAGGGACCCATAAATATCATTCACAGAAACAGGCATGATAGGAAGTTACTGAGGTGAAGAATCAAATGGGATTTTCCCTCCCAAACCACAGGGAACTGGCAGTGTGCCACTTTCTTAAAGGAAGGGTAAGGCCTAGTTCCTAATCACCCCATAATTTGCTTGGGAAACAGGAAAGGGACAAGAGAAAAAGGAAAACAATAGTTTAGAGGGTAATGTTAACCTTGATATCCCAGGCAGGTCAAGTTTCATAATTCATGCTCTACCAATCTGTCACCACATCTAGTGTCATTTGAAGGCAGTATCCTTCATTGCTCAACTTCAAAGTTATTGTGTCATGGAAATATCTGAATGAAACTATCCATCAGAAAAGGAGTTTCAAATAAAATCCTCACCAAAATGCCCATAGGTCAGAACTTATTTTCCCCCATTTAACAGTTAAGAAAACTCATACAAACAGCTTTGCCCAAGACTAATTTAAGATTAGCCAGTCATTAATTGATAGCATACATGCCATACTTGGATTACTAATTTTCACAGAATGAGAACACAATAAAGTATATCTAATAATGCATATCATTAAAATATTTTCTTTTTTATTGAGGATGATTTAGAACACGTCATTTTGAAATACTAAGAACAGGCATTAATTTATAGTTGAAATAGAATAACTTGAGGTTATATGCACTTTGTGATGTTCTCTCTTATTGTTTCTTAATAAATTATTCATTTTAACATTTTTAAGATTATCCAATAATTTTAAATTCCTAAGACATTCGAATTTTTTAAATTATTTTTAGTTGCCAATGGACTTTTATTTTTTATTTATTGATACATGGTGCTGAGAATCGAACCTAATGCCTCACATGTGCTAGGCAAGCGATCTGCCACTGAGCCACAATACCAACCCAGACATTCAAATTTATACAGCCTATTAGTATACTAAATACACCATGCTCTGTAGGGGATAGAAATGAAGTAGAAGGTATTTCTAAAAAAAAGATAATACACTCAAAATACATAAGCACAATCACAAATATAGGAACTTATACCCAACTAACTGCAGTTGTGTATGCTATGTATATGTACACACACACATACACAGAGAGAGAGAGAGAGAGAGAGAGAGAGAGAGAGAGAGAGGTATAGACAGTTCCTTAGCACATCTTTGGGCTCAGAGTTCCTAATCACATTCTTTTAATTCAGAAAGCATTTTTTGTTCAAATAAGATACTTCAAATAATTTCACTATGGGAAAGTATGATCCCTTTAATGTGGCAGACCATGAGTTCAAAAGAAAGTACAAAAGGCATGTTTAAGAAGCATTTGAATCATCTTATTCTTAGGGGAAAAACAACACAGCAAACAAAAAAATCCCAACACTAATCTGTCACTTCACTTTAGGCCTAGACCAGGCTAGAAAGGTTGGAGAAGGCATGATATCCCTTCTATCATAGATTTTTGCCACTCATTTAGGTCCTGTGTAGAGACTTGTTACAACATAACTTATACTTCCCTCTGATGGACCCCATTAAAGCTAAAGCAGCCTCTCTTCGTTCTATCACTCTTCCCTGGGCCCATCACAAGACAAAACAATGAAGTAATTCTGAGCTCCCTAGCCAGATATCTGGCAGGAATTTAAATGTATCTCTGTCCTCTTCTCTAGTCTCTTGCCAAATGGTCCCAACTTGTCCTCCTAAGCCATCCTTCAATTATGATTATAGTTCAGGCTACAAACTACTTCTCAGCTGAGTTGTTACAACCTCCTCCCTGGTGAAGTCCAAGGTTGTAGACTGAAACTAACATAAATGCTTTTACACAAAGTTTATTTTTCATTTATAGATTTTATTAATGCCATTTCCTTTCCTCAGAGTCTATAATGGCTACTTACTACATTAAGAATTAAGAATTTGAACACTCAAAACCTCCTTAATCAAAACACTCTGAACTACCACCTCATATCCTTTTACTTCTCCCACTGCTCTCTCCACCCCTTTGGCTTTTTCAGACACCTTAATTTCATTCTATATTTATCTAGCCATCCCACTTCCTTTAGAATTGTCTCTAAGTAATTTTAAAATGTTGTTAAAATTCCATTTTCCTCTTGCCTAAATATGATATCTAAATCTTTTCTACCTCTTTCCATGCCTATATAAGTTAATATTGTTCAATGCACATACCCTTTACATAGGTGTCTAATCTGCAAATTCTAAAACAAGAGAGCCCATATATGCCTTCTCCCATTTTGTTCTGTCTAGAAACTAGTATAGAATAAAATATAAGGGTGGTCTTTAAATTAAAGATAGTGAGAAGAAAAAAGGGGTGAAGGTAGAAGAAAAAGAGGAGGCTGTAACAGAACACAGCTATAAAGTCCTTCAGACTATTATTATAAAAAGTTAGCCTTGAGTTCTGTTCAAATTGGGGATAAAATGTCTTATCTTACTTAAATCCATTTTTTTATTCTTTATCTTTTGACAATTTCTACAAGAGTAAGGAATTTCTCTAATCCCAGAATGATCAAAAGCATTGATGATTGCCCACAGCTCAATGATCTATTTCCATTATACAAATGCAGGCTTTTGGCATTTTCATCTAAATTTTCAATGATTTTTATGTATAAAAAATAAAAAGAGTCAAGAAGCATATCTGATGTTGAATCACAAGAAATATATTACCTTTCAGATTCTATGGGGATCTAAATTCCAATCAAGAAAAGTCAGGTGAGGCAAATCCATCCATTGCTCCCACTCAGCATAAGGACACTGTGCATTAGTGTGCTCAGTGCCTTCTTGCACACCTAAAATGGCTCTTTGGCAGGACTAGGGACAAAGGAAATCTATTTTGAGTCTTTATATATAAGTCTCACTGTCTGGCTGAGTCCAAAACTGTCACTTTGGCTCCTAAAGTCTAACGCTGAAAGCTTACTGAGATAAATATGGACCTTCTCATTCAGGCTGTCAGGAAATGCGTGGATCTATTTTATTTATACCCTTAAAAATGATTTCATTTTGGCTTTCCTTTTTTGAAGAAGTTTCATTCTAGGGCTTAATTTTGCTGACAGCATGCTGTTCCCTAACAAGAAAGAAAAGTGGCTACATATTAAAATCTAGGTACGAATGTACACAAACACAAAAAAAATATATTGCCCCTGCCATTCCAAAGTCCAGCGCCAAAGTCTCTTAGGATATCTTTAATCAATTTTCATGAAAGCTACTTACCCAATGACTGCAATGATTATTAATTTAGTTCAATACTTAATTCTGTCATTTGTCACCCAGTGAGTAAATAGCCGCTTGTCTCCTTGCTGCTTTGATATTTAGTTTCTATTTACTTCTTTTCTTCCATTCTCTTACTTCATACTCATGCTTATTGTTCTTGATGAAAGGACTCAAAAAGAGAGGAAGACTTAACTAAGGGGAATATATCAAGGCACAGTAAATTCCTCATCCTAAACAAACAGGTAAATAAATAGTACAACAACAAAACCCCCTCAGCAACTCCATAATGTGGAGATCTCTGACAATAATATGAATAATATGAATATATTGTTTATATTATCTTTCTCTGATTGATGCTACCATTTACCATTCTGAATTTTCCACTGACAACAGCAATTCTGCTGGTCTTAACTTACTACTAAAACACAATTCAGGCTTATACCCATGTCAGTCATCACTGAGCCAAGAGTAAGATGTCTGTCAAGGGCAAGAGATTTGTGTGTGGCCCCTAGCCATGACTGAGTTCCTGAAGCAGAGAATAAAAAAAACAGCAGTGTGTTTATCTAGAATACTGCCTAGCTTATTTGTTTTGCAAAGGGACCCAGGTGTCATGCCAACTCACATATTCACTGTATTCACTGAAATCCAATCTTTGAGGTGGGGGTTGACCCTTACACAGCAATGTTGTTCTGCCATGTGTATCTAGCCAACCACTGTGATTTAAATTCCCCCATGTCCCCAATAACAGCTTTTGATATTTTGGTAACACTAAATCACATGCTAAAATCAGAATGGTTCATGATTGACCTTTTACATTTCCTGTTCCTCTAAATTACTTCTGAGAGTTTCTTCCTACAAAGATGTGCCGACTGAGGGCAACTGTTAAACTAATATGATCAACAAGAAATGGGGAACCTAGCACTAAATACTGTGACAGCAGTAGAAAATAATTTTTCCTCTTTGTTGTCCAGTCATTTACAAAAAAAAATCTGGCATGATAAGACCTAGACTTTGTAAGCAATTAAGAAAGTATGTATTTTTTAGAGGATTCATGAGAGCAAGAATTCTTTACATATGCTTCCCAGAGACCAAAAACTCTTACAAAAAAACAATAGGGATGATTTTCTCAGAATCAGCCTATCAACTATGCTGAGAGATTGGCAAAACCTGATTTCCCAAAAATTTAGTTGTTTCATTGTAACCTTAGGATCAGGTTAAGCTGAATATAACAGAAAAATCACAAAATATGTATCTTAAACAAGGTAAAAAGTATGTAGTCCAAGTTGTCTGGTCAAGTGATCCATGCACCTATCTTTTTGTGTTACCATTTTCAATACTTGGTTTTCATGCTCAAGGTCACCTCATCACCTATGATATTTCTAGTTCTAGCCATTATATATGAACTTCCATTTTGGCATCAGAAGGAAGCTGGATAGGACAAAAGGTATCCCTATCTTTTAAGAGGACTTCCACTTACATATCATAAGCATGATATGACCAAATTTAGCTTCAAAAGATACTGGTCTTTGTTCTAGATGTATTATCACTTCAAATGTAACCAAAATTATGTTAGCAAGTAAGAAGATGAGAAGACACACTAGAGAAAGTATTCTGCAATCTTGGGAATATCTAGTAACTTGTCACAAGATCTAGAATGCCTATTAAGAAGTCATCCCGTTTTATATTAAGTTGCATTCTCTCAAAATCTCTGTTAAATGCAAATATATTGCCTAGAATGTGGTAAAGCATTAACATATTAGGACCCATTCACATATTATCTCAAACTAGTTCATGAGATTAACTTTTCTCTGAAGAATGAAACCATAAGAGAACCAAAAACACTCATGGAAAAACAAAGGATATGTGAGGGAAAGCATCTAGAGGATCTGTGGAATCAAGATACTACACATCAAAAGGCTGATGGTGCAGGGTGCAGTGGCACACATCTGTAATCCCAGCAGCTTGGGAGGCTGAGGCAAGAGGATCACAAGCTCAAAGCCAGCCTCAGCAATTAGGCGAGGCCCTGTACCTAAATTTTTAAAAATGTTTAAAAAGGCCTGGGGTTGTTGCTCAGTGGTTAAGCACCCCTGGCTTCAATTTCTGCTACAAAAAAAAATAAATAAATAACTGAGTGTAGGAAGCAAATTAAAAACAATTTGCTGGCTTCATGGTTTTGCTGTAGACTGATCCCACATGTATAGATGAAACAATGGTATGGACTTGTTATAGTTGAGAGATTATCCCCAAAGATAGTATAGGACAAAGTAAACAATTCCATTTTCTGCTATCTTTTACAAGGTTTTTTATCCGTTTTTCATTTTTATCAGCAAAGAAGGGAAAGTGGCACTAAGAGATTTAGAACTAGTTAGGAAAAGAGAAAAACCCCCATCTAAATAACCATAGCTCTTGCTCTTGTATCAAAATAGAGCATCATTTTGAAAAAAGTAAAGGGAAAAGTTTTTCTCTTTAAATTTTATTATATTTTGTAGTAAGGCCTTTATAAAATTATATTATTCTCTAAAGAGGATTTTTTGACAGAGTTAAATTGACTAGAAAAAGTTCATGTTCTACATTGTGTGGAATAAAAATGTGTTTAGCAGAGTAAATTTCATTACATATCATACACAGAGCAGATGTGAGAGTCTGAGTCCAGAAAAAACAAGTTTTATTTTACTGTTACCCAGGGAAATTTCCCTTTTCTTTAAAGTAGCCAATAATCCACACTTATTTTTCTAAATCATCATCTTTTGTACCATCAGTGGATCCTATCAGTCATCCCAATGAATATGGCTTTGGAGATATAAAAGGTTGTAACCAATTTATGGACCAATCCCAAGAGCAAAAACCTTTATATTCAGAGAAACTATGGTGACTATTTAGGCCACCAGAGAAAAAAATGAAGAAAAATATTTATTAGTTTGAAACTTGTTCAGTCTTATGGCCAACTAACACAAACTCCCTCCAGCACATTCATTGTGGACATTAAATAAATATTAACCAACATTCCCCTACGTTTTGACCCAGTATTACATTTTGGCATCTTAAGAATGAGCCTGCTTCAAGTACTGAGAGATTGCTTCACAGAAACTCTACCTGTCTTGATATTCAGTCCACATTTTTTTTTCACTCTAAAACTTGTTTTTACCAATGCCTACATTTTATTAGTGAACCAGTTCTTCTCTTTGAATTCATGGAAAGTTGTATAGAAAAGAGACAGTTTTTTTTTTTTTTCATTTGAGGCCAATACTATAGTTGTCATAAATATTTTGACTTCAGAGAGCTGGAGCAAGGTAGGGAAAGCTATGTTTTAGCTTCTTTCCAAGGACCCCAAACCTGTGCCCATCCAGTTTTTTTCTAAGATGATAATTAAGTGGTCTGCAGGAGCAGAAAGAGAAAACACCTCAGACCACAGAAAATTTAAATGTATCTTTCATAAGACATTTAAGTATTTCTATCTAGGTGTCTAATTACACATGCCAAAGCACATTATTTTCAAAAATAGAGCAACTCAACATCTCATAACTTTTCTTACACATTTCTCTACTCTTCACACCCTGTTCCAAAGTGCTCATTTGGAGCCTGTGTTATTCACGAAAAAAGGGCTCTATTTCATTTCATGGAATGTCATGTCTAAGAGATCATATTTTTATGTGTAAAAAGTTTAGATGTGTTTCATTCTATGAAATCATTGAAAAATGGTCAATCCCACCTGAGAGTCACATTCCTACCCAACAACAGAATTGGCCTTTGTCTCTTTCTATCCAACTAGGAGAATAAGATTTCCACACTAACAGAGAAAATATCATCTCAGAATTTTTTGTAATACAAAGCTTAAGATCAATAGACTGACTGTGCTCCCTACTGGTAAAATCAAGAGCTACAGCCAGTATCAAAAATGTACTTGGCAAATACCTTATAAAACTAAGAATTAAACTTTTCTTTGCCATGCCCAGAAGCAGAATATCTTATCGCCTGAGTGCAAAAATTACACAAAAATTTTATTTCTTAGCTTGAGAGCAGAAGCAAATAAAGTCAGAGCAGCTCCAGGATCAAGCTGAATATGGCTTCATAAACTAGGGCCATTTGACATCATTGTCAGTATTACTAGCTACTTTCCGTGCTGGCCAAATCATATCTAAATATTCCTTGGTCTGCTGGTTCTCACTTTGTAGTCTATATCAGAAGTTCCTAGAGTGACTTCTAAAAATTTATTGTCTTGCCAGGCAAAGTGGCACATGTCTGTAATCCCAGTAACTCAAAAGACTAAAGCAGGAAGATCACAAGTTTGAAGCCAGCCTTGGCAGCTTAGTGAAACCCTGTCTGAAAATAAAGAGTAAAAAGGAATGTGGATGTAGCTCAGTGATAAATCACCCCTGGATTCAATCCCCAGTACCAAAAAAATATAGAGTCTTGTTTTCTGCAGCTTTGGAATGAAGCCCTGGAATTTGCATTTCATCAATTTCCCCCCCCCCCCTGGTGATTCTGATGCAAGTAGCCCAAGGATACATTCTGAATAACACTGGTATGTTTTATAAAACATGCTAATACTAAAGACAGAGCAATTAATATTATGTAAGCAACACCATTGTCAGAACTATGATTTCCTTGGTGGTATTACATGAAAGCCTATGATTTTATTGTTCTCATCCTTGCCACCTCAGCTGGAAATTATAGATAATATAATTCCTTGCCATCTCAGCCTCCACCTGTCTTACTGGCTCCTGTTTGGTACCTGAGAAAAGGAGAGCATTTTAAATGAATAATAATAGTATTTAATGTTTATTGAGTGCTTACTATTGGCCTAATATGGAGTTTTCTTGTATTAACTAATTTAATCCTTATAGAAATCCCATAGATAAGGGGAGGACTATAATTATTCCTATCTTATAAATGAAGAAACTGATATTGTTCAAGGTCGTATGGCCTGGTAAGTGGCAGAGCTAAGACACCAGAACCAGCTCTCTGGCTCTAGAACCCATGTGTATAACTGCTATATTATAGTAACTATATTTCAAAGGGGAAATAGTAGCTTTTTTCTTGGTAACTATATGATTTTCACTAAATTCACTAAGGTACAAAATTATTGTAAGAATTTTTTAAAAACATATAAAAGTATAATCGTTTATCAATGGCTTACTTGACCAAATTCCATTTCCCTGAAGAGTACATGGATCATGGTAAAAACCACTACAATGCTTTTATGATGATTTTTGTATTCCCTGCTAATTCATTGTCTCACTTAAGAGAATTGGAAACTGAGACATTAATGCAACTTTTCCACAGTTACCAAGGAGTCTATCGTGGCAACATAGTAAGACCACTACTTATCCTCCATGCTGCCTGCCTCTAGTCCCTGTGTGCTACCCACTCAATGCCTTTGCCTACTGGATTGATTTGAGTAACATAATATCAATAGCCCTGGAATGGCCATGTGTGAAGGATATGAAAGTATAAGCTATGTGTTTAGCAAGATTGGCATGGTTTTTGGAAATGATGCTAGTGCCCAAAAGACAATGAACATAATTGAAGACATTATCTTAAACAAATGAGGTGTTTTTATTTACAGATGTTATAATAAATCTCCCTTTTAACTTTACCTGGCATTTAGATATATCAGATCTTAAATGGCAGAACTTCAATTACTTCTCCACTTTATAACCTGCTTTTAAACATTATTATTTTCTCCTTTATAGCAATGTGGACACAATGTTTTTTTTTTTTTTTCTCAAGTGCCTTCTACAAAAACAATGAGCCCAACTATGTGTAATACATTCTAGTTGCAACTGTGAAAGAAAAAGTTCACCAGTAGCTAGCTAACTAAAATGTTCATTAACAACTGTAAGTTCCATTTTGAATTTTGATCAGAGACCCAGAGCAACTTATAAGAAGGTACTGTATTTTAGCCATAGCTAGATAAATTAGGTTGCAACCCACTATGAAACATTACATAAGATTAGCATGACCTAGTATAAAAAATCTTTAAGAGGAATTGTTAAAGGGTGGTAGGAAGCTGCAAAATAGCTTGTAAAATATAATAGCTAACCAGGTGAGCTTTCTGGAATGGCAAAGTGAGGACCTCTATAAATCATTCCTCCATAGAAGCAAGAAAATACATGTTAAATTATAAAACTAACATTTTTAGAAATCTGGATATTAACAAAAGATATAAAGCAATTGGAAAAACATTTATACAAGAAAAATATGACAGTGAAATCTCACCAAATAACAGAATATCAATAAAATATAGAAGTTTTAAAAGATCCAAATAGAAATTACAGAGTTGAAAAGTACAATATTGAAATGAAAACTTCACTAGAAGAGTTCAACAGCAGATTTGAGCTGACAAATGAAGCAGATAATCCAAAGACAGGTTATGTGAGATCATCCAATTTGAGTAATAGAAAGTAAAAAGAATGGCTGGGCATGCACACCTAGAATCTCAGCAATTTGGGAGTCTGAGGCCAGAGGATTACAAGTTCAAGGTCAGCCCTGACAACAGAGCAACTTAGCAAAATTCTCTCTTGAATTAAAAAACAAAAAGGATTGGGGACGTAGCTCAGTAAAAAAAAAAAAAAAAAAAAAAAAAAAAAAGTATTAAAAAAATGAAGAAAAATGAACAGAACCCCAGAGACCTGTAGGATACCACTAAGAATAACAATGTATATGTGATGGGAGTTCCAAAAATGCAAGAAAGAGGGCAATGAACCAGAAAGAATATTTGGAGAAATAATAGCCAAAAACTTCACAAATTTCATGAGAGAACTTTGATTTACATATCCCAAAAGCTCAATTAAAAACACCAAATAGGATGAATGAAAGAATATCTATGCCTAGACAGATCACAGTCAAACTGTTGAAAGACAGAAACAAGGGCTGGGGTTGTGGCATGCGTGAGGCACTTGTTCAATCCCCAGCACCACATAAAAAATAAATAAAATAAACACATTCTCTCCATCTACAACTAAAAAAAATAAAACAAGAAAAGAAAGACAGAAACAAAGACTTCTTAAAGAAGAAAGAAGAAAGCAATTACCAGATACAAGGGATCCTCAGTAAGATTAAGAGCAGAAATATCATCAGAAACCATGGAGGCCAGAGGTGATTGAGATGACATAGGAGACCCTCATTGTTATGCAAAATTACATATAAGATGATGTGAGGGGGAAGAAAAGAGAGAAACGTGTCACAGTAGATTGGGTAGAAAGAGGTGATGGGAGGGGAGAGGGGGATAGGAAGGGTAGCAGAATACAATAGACACTAGTATGGCCCTATGTATAAACGTGGCTGTATAATCAATGTGATCCTGCAATCTGTACACATGGAAAAATAAGATTATGTACCCCATTTGAATCAAATCTATGATATGTCAAGATCATTGTAATGTTGAGCAACTAATAAAAAATTAAAAATAAATAAATAAATAAATAAATAAAAATAAATTAAAAAAAGAATTCCTTTTTGACAAAACTATCTTTCAAAACTGAAAGAGAAATTAACACATTCCCAGATGAACAAAAACTGAAACCATTTTTTAAGTAGCAAACTTGACATGCAAGAAATATGAACCTGGCATAGTTTTCCTATTTACATTATATGAATAGACCACAGTGAAATTCAACATTGTGCATATCCACGAGAATGGGGTCCTAACTAGAATAAGATATACCCCATGCTTGTATGATTATATCAAAATGTGCAGGAAAAAAATTGTCAATCAAGAATTCCTTCAGTACTACTTTGAACCACATTGTTTTAATGTGCTAATTATATTCCCTAGAGCAATCATTGAAAAAAATAACTCAAAAGATACATAATAAAAGGCCAATAAAATGTAACTAAAACAAGAACAAAGTAATTAAAATAACATACTAAAAATACCTATTTATCACAAAAGAAGACAGGAATGGTAGAAAAGAGGTCAAAAAAGTATAAGACATACAGAAAACAAGTATAAAAATGCCAGGAGCCAGTCCTTCATTATTAGCAATTACATTAAATATTATACATGGAGTAAAATCTCCAAATGAGAGACATATCAAGAGAATAGATAAAAGCAAATGTGATTCAACTATATACCCTCTTCAAGAGATACATTTTATATTCAAATACCCAAATAGGTTGAAAGTAAAAGAAAGAAAAGTACACAAATAGTATATGCTAAAAGATATACAAACAGTAACCAAAAGAAGGCTAGAGTAGACTGGGTGCAGCGGTGCATGCCTATAATCCCTGTGGCTCAGGAGGCTGAGGCAGGAGGACTGTAAATTCAAAAGCCAGCCTCAGTAAGGCCCTAAGCAAATTAGCAAGATCCTGTCTCAAAATAAAACATTAAAAACAGCCTGGGGATATGGCTTAGTGGTTATGCATCCCTGGGTTCAATCCCCAGTACAAAAAAAATTTGAAAAAATTTTTAAAAAGCTGAAGTAACTATAATAATAGTGAACAAAATAGACTTTAAGACCAAAAAAATGTTTTTAGAAACAAATAGTTACATTTTATAATGATAAAATGGTCAACTCAATAGGAAAATATAATATTATATATATATATATATATATATATATATATATATACACACACACACACATCTAACAAAAAAGCCTTAGAATACATGAAATTAAGAAAATTGAAGGTAGAAATAGATAAAGCAACAATAATATATATTTTAATACCCCACATTCAACAACAGGCATAGAAAGTAGGCAGAAGATCAATAGATACTAGAACATAAGAAACTAACAATCTAATAAAAATCTATAGAACACTCTGCCTAACAGAAGCAGAATATAAATTTTATCAAGAACATTGTGCAGGAAAACTTATGTAGGCTATAAAACAAGTGTTAGTAAATTTAAAAAGAGTAAAATTATATGAAGTCTGTCATGTGGCCAAAATGGTATTATATTAGAACAAAAGAAAGATGACAACAAGGAGGAAATATAACAACACATTTCTAAAAACCTCATAGGTCAAGGAAGAAACTCCAAGAGAAATTAGGAAGTCCTTTTATCTGAATTGAAACAAAATCACACAAATAAAAATGTACTGGATATAGCCAAAGTAACAGTTAATGAGAAATTTATCCCTCTAAATGCCTATGATTAAAAAGATCTCAAGGGCTGGAGTTGTAGCTTAGTGGTAGAGTGCTTACTTCGAATATGGAAGGGATTGGATTTGTCAGCGCCACATAAAAATAAAATATTGTGTCCATCTACAACTAAAAAATATTTTTTTAAAAAAATCTCAAATCAATAATATAAATTTCTACCTTAAGAAGTAGAAAATAAAGGGCAAATTAAATACAAAGGATATTAAAATGATTAGTGTGGAACTAATTGCCTTAGAGAATAGAAAAACAAAGAAAATCAATAAAACCAAAGTTGATTCCTTGAAAAGGTCAACGAAATTGATAAATCTATCTAGGCTGACAAAAGGGTGGAGGAAGAAACCTCAAATTAATGAATTATGAATGAAAGAACAGACATCACTATCAAACTTAGAGTAACAATAGCATTATAAGGGAACACTATGGACAATCTCATGGAACCTAAATTAAATAAAAAACAAGAAATAGATAAATTCCTAGACCAACACAAACTATCAAAACTAACTCAAAAAAATAGAAAATCTGAATATATTTATAACAAGAAATTGAATTGTGAATCAAAAAACTTTCCAAAAAGAAAAACACAGTTCAGAACCTGTGCTTACTAATTAATTCCATCAAACATTAAAAGATGAACTAATACCAATCCTTCACAAACTCTTTCAAACATTATAATGGGAAGGAACACTTCACAATTCGTTCTATGAGGTTGTTGTTACCGATACCAAAATCAGACAAAGATATCACAGAAAAACTACAGACAAAAATCCCTTGTGAATATGGACACAAAAACCTCAAAAGAATGCCAGCAAACCAAACCCAGCAATATAAGAAAGCTTTATAAACTTTGACCAAGTAGAATTCATCCCAAGAATGGACGACTGGTTCAACATCAAAAGCAATCAATGTAATGATATACCTAAAATGATCAATTAAATTATTATATAAAATATAAAAATCAATTTCTTCAGTAGACACAAAAAGGTTTTGGAAATATATAACACCCTTTCATGATAAAAAAAAATATAATATTCAGCTGGGAGTAGAAGAGAACTTGTTCAACCTGATAAAAGGGCATTTATGAAAAATCCACAGTTAACATCATGCTTAGTTATAAAAGATCGAAAGCTTTTCTCTAAGATCAGAAACAAGACACAAATATGTGTTCTTGCTACTTTTATTTAAAATTGTACTGGAAGTTCTATCCAGTACAATGAGGCAATAAAAAGAAAATAAATCAACCAGACTGGAAAGGTGGAAGTACAAATATTCTATTCACATATGACATAATCACGTATATAGAAAATCCCAAGGCATTCAAATTAAAATCACGGCCACAGGATATAAGACCAACACATAAAATCAATTGCATTTCTGAACACAAGCAATGCATCAATCAAAATCAAAGAATGAACTATCATTTAAAATAGTATCGAGAGAATAAAATACTTAGGATGAGTTTAATATATCCACATAAAGACTTGCATGGAAATGTTTACAATAGCATTATTAATAATTGCCAAAAGTTGGATCCAACCAAAATGTCCATCAACTGGCAAATGGATAGACAGAATGTGGTCTATCCATGCCATGAAATACTATTCAGCAATAAAATGGAACAGACTATTAATACACACTGCATTATAGATGAATCTCAGAAACATTTTTTGAAATGAAAAACACAAGCAACCAAATATTGTATGATTCCATTTCTATGAAATACCTAAAAAAAGAGAAAGTAAATTAATGATCACCTATGTTTGGGGGACAGGAATAGTGATTAAATGTAAATGAACACAGGAGATCTTATAAGGGGCTGAAAATGTTCTAAAATTGATTTCTGGTGATGATTATACCACTCAGTAATGTTACTAAAAAATCACTGAATTATACACTTTAAAATAATTCTATGATATGAAAAATTTATTTCACTAAAGACCTTGTAAAAATTAGTACTGACACTTAGCATAGCATTTAATACATAGCAGACACTGTTTTAAGTACTTGGGATACAGCAACTCATTTAATCCTCCTAACAGCCCTATGAAGTGGCTAATACTATTTATTCCCCTTTCCTAAATAAGGAGACTGAGGCACAGAAAGCCCACATAACTTTCCACAGAGCATACAATTAGTAATTTATCAAGATGAATCCATCTTACAATCTGTGATCTTATCCTTGGCTTCCATTTGTAGGAGGAAAAGAATGTACAGATATACTTGAATATGACAATGTGTGGAAAGTATCATAAGGAACCTTAATCTGTGATCCCTCTGGGCAATAAGAATGAGATAAGCAGGAGAAGAAAACTTTCATATATTACCTTATACTTCTTTGAGCTGTTTTTAATACATTTATAGTAATTCATGTATTCATTTCATGGATAAGCAATCTCTATTTTTAGATCAAAACATTAGTTATCTTTGTTAGATTATACATTTTTAATTTTCTCTGAATTTTTTTTATCTTTTCCCAAATTCTTTGGGGCATATCTTTAGGCTAAGTTCTTAAATAATTGCCCTGACTTGTTTTCTGCTACATTTAATCCTGCCAGTGTGGGAGCTCCATGATTGGGTTGAAGCCAAGAAGGGTTGGGTAGGGGGCTGAGGGAGACTTCATGAAAGAAGGGCCTGTGTGGTTTGCTCTGCTTGAGCAAAACAGAATTTGGGCTGGATTCAAGGCTGCATTGAGCTGTAGTGTGCAGCTTTCAACCTCCTGAGTTCCCCTGGGTCACACCAGGAGGGTTGGCTGCCTGGGAAATTGCTCCTATCCTATAAGAGAATAGATCCTCTGCATGCATGTGCACATGTACAAACCAACCCATTTAATGAAAACAAGAGTTTGGATTTGTGCCTATGAGGTGAGAATGATTCTCTGACATGTGTCTGCAGCAGAGGTTTATTTGTTGTTTTTTTTTTTTTAACTTGATAAAGATATACACATGGGAATATTCTATGAAAGCAACCAAATGTTTTGGAATATCTATACTAACATAGGAAATATTAGCATAGAAACTTAGGAAGCATCGGACTGTGTGTGACAAGGAAAAGAAAATAGGAGGGGTTAATGTTTAAACTAATTAATTCTTTGTAATTATTTCCTTTGTTCAAGAATATTGTATAGGTCAGCAGTAACAACAGGGTTTGTTTCTAATATGTTTTTATTATATACTAACACCTTGCAAGGGCATATTATGAGAAAATAGGATACACTTTCATAAAGGTTTCCTTCTAAAGATTTCATATTTAATAGTTTGATTAAAAGATATTTGGAGGATAAGACTTATTTTTACTTCTGGTCTCTGGCTATAGGCTATGTCACATAAACCCTTTTGCTATTAAGATGCAATAAAATCAGGTTAGGGGTGTGGCTCAGTCTAAAGCTCTTGCCTAGCATGCATGAGGGCCCGGGTTTGATTCCCAGTACCAAAATAAAGAAAAAGGTGAAACAAAATGCAGGGAAGAAGTGTGGGCTACGGTCAGCTTTAAGTTCAAATCCCAGAATTGAATATACCAGTTGAATGACCTTGGGAAAATTATTTAACACTTTTTTCTTTATTTTTCTGGAAAATGAGGCTAACACTTCCACCCCCATATAGACAATTGGAGCAATTAGTAAGTGCTCAATAAATATTAGTTCTCTTGCCTCCCCTCTGGAGAAAGTCTTTGTGCAAATGGTATTCTCTTATATACCATTTTTCTATTAAGGAAGTACATGGCCTTCCTGGACAGAGAGAAAAGGCATGTAATGCTGTCCCTTACCTCTCAAATTCTATTATGCTATACCCTAGGTGAGTTGCCCTACCTGTGAACATAATGTAGCTACTCTACCTTTCTAGCAATGATTCTTTTTTTTTTAAAGAGAGAGTGAGAGAGGAGAGAGAGTGAGAGAGAGTGAGAGAATTTTTAATATTTATTTTTTAGTTCTCGGTGGACACAACATCTTTGTTGGTATGTGGTGCTGAGGATCGAACCCGGGCCGCACGCATGCCAGGCGAGCGCGCTACCGCTTGAGCCACATCCCCAGCCCCATCTAGCAATGATTCTGAATAGTTGTTTCACCTACTATACACTGTAGAAATCAAGATTTTATATTTATATATATATATGATTATATATATATATCATATCATTTCAATTTGATTTGCCTTGAGGATACTATGACTAGATTGTGTTTTGCCAGGAAAGATGGTGAAAAACTTCTTTTGAAGTAGAAAAAGGCCTTTCCCACTCACCATTTTAATTTTTTAAATAATAATTTAGAGGACGTATTTGTCCAATCAAGTATGCTAATCTACCTTGTTCTAATCTATCATGTTCACCTGATAAACACAGGTAGCAGAGCCAATGATAGTAAACTCTTAGAGCAGCTGCCCCATTTTCTCTAGTTCCCATAAATGGGGTTATCTCAAGTTAAAGAATCAGCTCAGTCAACTTCTAAAGTCTTCCTATAACTATCCATGCACTACATGTTAGAGGAGGAACATTTTTACATTTTTAAGTGTTTGCAATGCTAAGCTTTTAGGTATTGGAGAATCAAGGAAATGCAAGCAAGGTGAACATATAACTATACAACTAAAGTGCATGACCTGAGAGTAACCACATTAGTCATGTTGGTCATCCACATTTAATTCCTCAAAGTAAGATCAGCATAATCTAACAGCAGAAAGCTAAATATAAGCCATTCAGGGCTGCCACACTGGAAAAAGAGAATGCAATTCAAACAGAAAACAACTAGTGGAAGAAATAAAGAAGAAAAATCAGAATATTACAAAGTCAAAATGAAACAAAAAAATTCAGTGGTATCAAATGCAGCAAAGAATTCAAGAAACAGAAGTAGCAGAAAGTGATTTGATCAGGAGGAAGTTAGCAGTGGTTTCTGAGGTTAAGTGGTTTCTGGCTGGGCAGGTAGTTTCTTTTATATAAATAGTGGCTTTATAGAAGGAGAGATTTAAATCATCTTATTTCACAGAATATTAAAGAGTCATTGTAATTACACTCACTCATTCATTTATTCATTAGCTTTGACTGTGCTCTTTACAAGTGCCTAACTCTGCTAAGCCAGAAGGGAAGTAAACCTAAAAAAAATATATATAAAACCTCAAAGTAGTTTATGTATGTTGTGAAAAAAAGCAAAAATGGTATTTGAATCTTGTTAGATTTTTCCTACAAACACAAAAACCCACAGAATAGTCCAAAGGAACCAAAAGTTTCCTCGGTTTCACACACACAAAAAATGCTTATATTGCCTTGCATCTCATAATTTAACAGATTTGTTTGGCCACATCACTAGCAAAGTAACCATTTTGGATTCTGACAGAAAGTTAAAAACAGCAAGTCTCAAAAAATCTTGTGTGAGCTCTGAGGAAAAACACAAATGGTATTTATACCTTGTATTAGGCACTTATTTCTATAAAAATTTGATGCCCACCATATAAAGCCATCAACCCAATGGAATAGACCATGGAAAGCTACCAAGCTTTCCACATTTTCAGAAAATATACCTACAGATCTCTGCTTTTCAAAGTGGAGCTCAGAGCCACCTTGCAGCTAGAAATCTGGTGTCTGGAAATAAGGCAACCCACAGGATACATTTGGCACATCAAAGATAAAGAATTATTTTAAATTTAAACATGGATATATTGTGGAATAAAATATAAAATTTGCCAGACTTTTATAAAACAAAACTTCAAAGGAATTTCATTATGAAGACCAAAGTTCAGGCCTGCAACACTGAGCAAATTCATTCCCTCTGCCACTGGGGATGTCACCACAGAAAGGTGTATATGTGTACTGCATCCAGTGGAAACTCTTAATGCTTAATTTACATCAACAGATAGCCTCACTCTAACCAGCTATTCTAATTAGCAAATTATTAAAGCTACATCAACTTTTCATTGCACCAGTTATAATCAGGTGAAATCAATGTACTCATTACCTTCAGATTTAAGGTTTACACACCAGTAATTACATACACAAACATCAGATGAAAAGGACTTTTGGAACTGACTATCCAAAATAAACTCACTTTAAAAACAAACCAATGTTTATTGCAGCACATTAACAATAGCCAAGTTATGGAACCATCCCTGGAGCCCATAAACAAGATGGATAAAGAAAATGAGATAAGATAGATAGATAGAAAGAATGATAGCTATATAGATACACACACACACACACACACACACACAATGGAGTTTTTTACTCAGCCATAAGGAAAAATTAAATTATGGCACTTGTAGTAAATAGATGGAAGTGGAGAACAACTTGCTAAGTGAAATAAGCCAAGATTCTGAAAGTCAAGGATCAAGTGTTTTCTCCCATATGCAGAAGCTAGAGCAAAATAAGGAAATTTTAAAAAGTGAACCATAAAAACTTAATGGAAAACAGTGGAGTATAGGAAGCAGATTCAGAATGAAGGACGAGAGATGAAAAAGGGAAGGAACTGTGAAATGAAGCTTTAAAAAATCATGTTGTGCATTTAAGAACATATCATGATGAGTTCCACCCTTTATGTATAATGTACCGATTTTTTAAAAAAGCAATGAGTAAATAAAAGGAGGGCCAATAGAGAAAGGAGATTAGGGAGAGGAAGAATAGGTAAAGGGAAGTACCAGGGAATAAAATGGAGCAAATTATATGTATGCATGTACATGGCAAATTGAACTTCCCCCCATTATATATAACTATAATGTACTAATAAAAACAAAAAAAATGTATCTACCAGAAGTGTGATGTGCAGTGTTTTTTCCACTCACCATATTTTAATTTTCCTTAGTTATTTTCCATTTTAATGAGAGAGAGAGAGAGCCTGGGGATGTAGAAAGCTTAAATAGTATGTGAGCCCTGGGGAAAACCTTCAAAGAGTTTTCAAAGGGTTGAGATTGTAGCTCAGTGGTAGAGTGCTTGCCTAGCATGTGTGAGGCACTGGGTTCAATCCTCAGCTGATTACATAACAAAGTAGTTATTTTGGTCATCTACAACTAAAAAACTAAGGTTTTTCAAGGTTTTCTAGTGAAAAATACCTGTTTGAAAATTGCTAATGAGCCTCCAAATATTTGCTTCTTTACCTTCACTAATCCCATGAGACAGAAATCTGATTTACTACATTTGTAGTCACTATTTTTCAACTGTTTTCTTATCACTCTTCTTGTGTCACAAAAGCCACTCACCAAATGTTCTAATGGAGAATACCTTTTTTATGAAATAACTCCAAACATTTTGAGACATGTACCCAGAATTAATTATTCTTACTTAATTAGTTTTGTCCATTTCATTTATAACAGTATTTGACTCTACTTACCATCTTTTCTGGGACTATGTGGCAATCAGAAATGAAAGATTCTACTAATAGTTGAATAGAGGGACTCAAAACACTAGAAACAATTACCAAATTTCAAGTCAAATTTAAGTAACTATTAATTATTATACTAAAGATACAGGTTAAGTATTTCCCTTTATTGCTTTTTAATGCAAACTATACAAACAAAAAAAGTGATCTCTAGGAGAATGCTAAGCATATGGTATTTCACAAATGGAATGTAATCCTATTATAGGAAATAGTTTTTTAAATAGAAAAATTAATTTTTAATGACACAAGAATTAAGGCCTCAGCTATAATTTCAACTTAAAAAAATATATACTCCAAGTAGAAACATGGGACCTTCACTTTCTCAGTGGAAAACAACCATCCCAGAAGATTTTCTAAAAGAGGACAACAATATTTAAGTGAAATATTTATATTTATTAACCAAGGACACAACCAAAACTAAGACTATTAAAGTTGACCATAATATTGACAGTTAAGTCATATCAACCTGGTAAAGAAATTTTAGCTAGAGTTAATGAAAAGTTCCATTGAGTCTGTAAGGAAAATACAAATTCTAGCACCACTAAAGTAATAATTGGACCCTTTCAAACAATAGGGAAAGTATAAACACCAGTATAAATACCCTAATTTGGAGGCAAAAATATAAATTGTATGCTGAACTCTGATGTATCATTGAACACAGGTAGTACCTTTTAGTTTCACTGCTTTAGACCCAAGGCTGTAGACTATTACCACCACCCAGGAACTGCAATGATAGGTTCTATCCAATGACTAGCTGGAATTAAAGTATATAGTATGACCCTCTGCCTATCAGCAGAACAGAGACTAATGGAACATTTAACTTTCTTGATGTAATTACAAAATAAAACCAAATAACCTTGGCTGGGAAGGGACCAGTTCAGAGACATCAATTTTCAATCAAACTACATAAATTAGCAAATTCAGAGGGGTCAAGTTTCCCTCGATTACAATGTATCAAAACAGCAATTACACAGTGCCTTTTAAAGGCTACACTCTGAGAAAGAAAGTCAAGAGAAACATAGTTTTACTTCATTTTACAATTTACTAGCTCTTCCAGTGTTTCAGAGAGATACAGGGTTTCAAAGATCTAACATGAATGAGACATCATGGGACAGAAAGTGGACTTAGAACATACTGAACAAACATCTTGATTGAATCAGTCTACTGGTATAGTTTTTCAGTCTACTGATGTAGTTTTTCAATCTACTGGTGTAATTTTTCAGCCTACTGGTAACTAGTGATGTCAGTCTTCCAACCAGGCGATTTTATAATTCACAGGGGAACCTAAATATCCTAAAATTAAAGAAAAAAAAAGTTAATTTACTTATAACCTAAGTTTTCATACCTGCATTCATTTGTTACCTCAATGTTAAATCTGTATTTATTTGCCCACATTCTAATCTATTCCCCCTAATGAAGACCTCATCTGTTCCTTGTCAGTGGCTCAATTACAATGTGAAGGGTACCTTAGGGATTCATTCAGCCAACAATTATCACAATATTTTATTTTCCTCAAAATCTGATAATTTATGGCTCCTAATAATAGTCAACCAAAAACATCTCTTTACCAAGAAAAGAACACTTGGAAGCACTGATTAAGACTGTGGTGAGCCAGGCGCAGTGGCCCATGCCTGTAATCCCAGTGGCTTGGGAGGCAGACACAGGAGAAGCGAGGCCCTAAGCAACTCATTGAGAACCTGTCTCTAAATAAAATACAAAAAATGGCTGGGGATGTGGCTCAGTGGTTGAGTGCCCCTGGGTTCAATCCCCAGTACAAAAAAAAAATGTGCTGGGGGGAAAACAGACTGTGGTGAATGAAAATTAGAGAAAGAAGTACCAATATTGGCCAAGGGTCAAGAGCAGAGTGCACTTGCCAGGTAGTCTCATGAATAAAGTAACTATTGGGATTTTCTGTTTCTCTCCACTCTTAGGTTGAAATATGTGAGAAAGAGGATTGACTACTTATGATCTTTAGGTTGCAATGTGCATGTAAATATGTAAATCCATAGGAGTTCTTCTGTTGCATAAACACAGAAAGCATACACAGAACAAGCTAGGTTCTTCTTTTCTGGCCAGGCCTTTGTATATACAGAACTAACTTACCTAATGCAGGGCTCACACAGCATCAGTAAGACTGGAATATGCTACTGGACAAGACGTTGGCAAACTCAGTCCATGCAATACATGCACAGGCTGGAGTAAACATCAGTGCTAACAGAGCTGAGAACCAAAATGAACGCACCTTTAAGTTGCAGAGAAATAAGCCCTTGTTCTTTTTTGTTGTTGTTGTTCACACTATCTCATACTGGTTATTTGTTATGGCACGAGAGAGGTAGTAGGCTAGAAAGATTCCAACTAGCTGAAAAGAGAATACAAACAATATTAAACACACATACATGAGAGCTTGAAGATCTCAGCATACAGATGTATTATTCTTTCACTTTTAATTCACCAACAATTTTTTGAGTTTTTATAGTTATTTTTGATGTTCTACAGACTCTAAATCACATTCAAAGAACATAAGTTTTACTACTACTGTGACCCAGAATTTCACTACTGGCAGTGAAGGAAAATTCAGGAGTCATGAGTTTTGAAGTAACCATCAGTGATTACCAGGGAAAAAATAAGGATATGTCTTAGAATAAGCATCTTATCAAGTAAAACCTTCATTGATGAGGGCATTGATTTTCTTGAAAAGCAGTGCTGTGATAACGTAAATGTTCTAGAATATTCATGTTGTTCAATATAGTAGCCACTTGCTCTATTATGGTTACTGAGCACTTTGGGGCCAGAGTAGCTGAGATTTTGATGTTATTTAATAATTAGAAGTGCTCAAATCAGGCCACTGGCTTCTGTTATTAGTACAGATTTAGATAGTTCTATATGCTACTTTATAAATATATTAGGACTACCCTTGGATTAGTCTTTATTTTTAGAATGTTGAATATAAGGGACAAAAAGTCCATGCCCTAAAAAAATAATTTAAGCCACAACACAATTTTTTCATGCTACAGCAAGAAGCATACTTAAGAAAGACAACCTAAACAATGTCCACAAAAAAAAAAAAACAGGCACATATTGAATGTGGAGTTGTGTGATCTTAATTTTCATAGGCTGGAACTTATATGCAACTCACTAGGGTAGCTGCAATCCAGGAAAGATCCTGATGTTTTTAGAATCTTGAATGATTGCTAAAAAAAAAAAGGTTCCTATCCATCTCATGTTTGTTTAGTTAACTGAGATGTCACTGGGTCTTTTCTTCTAGTTCATGCCTTGAAACATCAAAAGCCATGGTAATGATAATAAAAATGTAGACAACTCTGTAGTTGTGGAAAGTTGTGAAGAAAAACCTAAGATACAAGAATATAGTCTCTCCTTAAATAAAACAAACCTAAAGAATGACCCAATCAGGGCTGGGGTTGTAGCTCAGTGGTAGAGTGCTTGCCTCGCATGCATGAGGCACTGGGTTTGATCCTCAGCACCACATATAAATAAATAAAAATAAAGACATTGTGTGCATCTACAGCTAAAAAACTTAAAAAATTTAAAAAAAGAATGACCCAATCACAAATCAAAATCAATACTGTGTGTTATGGTTTGGATATGAGGTGTCCCCTGATAGCTCATGCATGAGTCAATTCAAGAAGTTTTATAGGAGAAATGATTTTGTTATGAGAGCCTTAACCCAATCAGTGAACTCATCCTCTGATGGGATTCACTGAATGGTAACAGAAGACAGGTAAGGGTGTGCCTAGAGGAGGTGGGTCCCTGGCGGGGGTGGGGGGGTGCCTTTGGGATATATTTTGTATCTGACAAGTGGAGTCTCTCTGCTCTCTGATCATCATGTGAGCTGCTTCCCTTTGCCATATTCTTTTGCCATGATGTTCTGCCTCACCTCAAGCCATGAGGAATAGAGCCTGCTATCTATGGACTGAGATCTCAAACTGTGAGCCCCTAGATAAACCTTTCCTCCTGTACAGTTGTTCTTGTCAGATCTTTTAGTCACAGCATTGAAAAAGCTAACTAAAATGCTATGTATACAAAACAAGTCCAATCACTCTACCACAAAAAAAATAAATAAAAGGATTTTTATACTAGATGGCTGAATTTTTTTTTTTAAAAATGTGATTTCTCTTACATTGCTCCCAATATCCAGGCCCCTAAAGCAAAACCTTCAAGCATTAAAAGTGAAAATCTTCTAGTTTATACCTACAGAGGAATGAAATATTTCCTAAGGAATGAGGAGACTTACCTGGAAGCAAGCAACTCCAAAGGAAATTCCTGCAACAACTCCCATTTCTGACTCTATAATGGTCATCACCTTTATAAAACAACCCTAATGGGAGGGGGAAGGATCATTAAGTACAACACAAGTAATCTGTTTTTCTATATAATACTTTGATCATATAGCTTTTGCAGAAAGATGAGCTTTAACTACTATTAGCCTATCATTTTTATTGAAATCTCTTTTCCTGTGTATGTTCTCAATCCCAACTATTTCCAATTTTCAATTATAACTTTGAAAGTATTACTTGCTTATTGCATGAAATCAAGTCATCACCTGCCTGCCTACTTCAGATTGTATTAATGTGAGCAAAAATTAAATATTACATCAACTCTGTGTTAAGCCCTCAAATATTGTCAAATTAATTCTAAATGGCTCCTTGCAGGGGGTATGGTGGTGCACACCAGTAATCCCAACAGCTCAGGAGGCTGTGGCAAGAGGATCGTGAGTTCAAAGTCAGCCTCACCAACTAAGAAAGGGCCCTAAACAACTTAGGAAGACCTTGTACCAAAATAAAAATAATAAAAAGGGCTGGGGATGTGGCTCAGTGGTTAAGCAACCCTGGGGGTTCCCTTATACCAAAAAAAAAAAGATTCCTTACTTCATTGTTTACTTTATCTGCATCTTTTTGTGGAGAACAATCTTCAAGTTTACAGCAACTCTTGGGAAATCCTGTTTCTATGTAATATTTTGTATCTTTCCAATCATTATAATCGGTGACACCGCAACAATGCAACTGAAAAATCCAACAAAACATAGTTCATATTACAACTTGGGAGTCAAATATTTAGCCTGACATCATCTTCTAATGAAATTTGTGCTCAAAACAACATTTATTGTATTCAATAGTCTCTCACCTCAATTGATTCAAGAGATTCTACTTGGTTCTAACACCAAGCATGATAATTTTGGACTCACCTTACTTTCCTGCTATAGTAGGCACTAACAGTATTTGTCTATAATGTAGGTGGGAAGGGAAAAAACATGTACAGAAGTGAGAAGAGCCCACATTTCAAGTGAACAATATAGTAGCCTGACTCTATCCTTTTCTCTGAGGCAACATAGGATGTGTTCCCCTCTTTAGAATCCACCACCTATAACCAACTTACCGTACTTTGGATCTTGTCTACTGCTTCACTTCTATAATCTCCCGTCGAGTTGTACTGCTTTAAAGCTTTCTCATAATTAGTCTTAAAGCTGTTCTTAATCTATAGCAAAAAAAACACAATGCCAGTAAACAAATATTCTAGAAAGTTCTTTTGATTTCTAGGGTCAAATAAGAAATTCTTGCATGTATCTTTGATGTATAATAATTAACTTCCATCATCTAGTCCTGTCTTCTTAGGGAATATAGTACAGCTGAGGGTACACTAAGCAAAAACATCACAATGTAAGACAATAACCATGACAATTTCAAAGTGCTGTGAGATAATTTATTATCCAAGTGGCAGCTCTGTACTGTCTGTTCCACACTCCTCACCCTCAATCTTTCTCCACTTTAAACTGACTATAAATTTGATGACTATGGAATGAAGCTACAAAACCTAATTTGGGAAAATGTACTGTTTGTTAGACACTCTAATGAGCTTTTGCTATTCACTGAATGATTTCATAGCAACCCAAAGTACCTTTAATTTTCTTTTGATGATTGTCAGTCTACAATTTTCTAAATTTTCATTTATAAAATCAATAAGAGTGGGCCAAAATTTTTACTAGAAAGCCATTATTGTAGGCTAAGATTGAAAATAAGGTTTAAATATAGCTTTAAGTGACTTTTAACTATTAAAAGTTATTTAATTCTGCTACCTAATCCATTTTTATTCTCTAGAGGATACGTTTTACTAAATTAAGATTCCCTAAGTCACGTTTACCTCATGTCTGAAAACAAATCCTACGATGGCAGCAACCAGTTCGACCAAAAAAATGAGAGTCAGAAACATTGCATACTGTGGGATAAAAAAGAAAGTTCAAATCAGCATAAATAAGGTTTATTACAGCTGCAAAGGGAGGCAAAGGGGGAAAATATTGTTCTCAGTTCAGCATATTTTTATTGAAAAGGGCAGGGGAAACAGTATCAAAATGTCTACTTTGAAAGTGGAAATTGGAGTGGAGAACTAACTGTTACTTGGCAAATTTTCATAAGGAACCGGAAAAATTGTAAGGGCTGTGGCCAGTTCCAAATGTCTACTTTGAAAGTGGAAATTGGAGTGGAGAACTGTTACTTGGCAAATTTTCATAAGGAACAGGAAAAATTGTAAAGGGCTGTGGCCAGTTCCAAGAAACAAAGTCCACAACATATAAGACTTTTCTAAAGTCAAGAATCAATTTTACTGAAAACAAGGGCTCACCAGTTTCAGCATCCATGCAGAAGCTCGGCAGGTAGCAAAACAGCCAAAGGTGCCCAAAAGAATAATGACAGTGCCTGTGCCGATGAGCACGAAGGGGACGTTGGTGGCCTTCTCATTTAAAAGTGAAAAATAATTTTCCAGGCTCACCTTGCCCCAAATGCCAACAGCAAGAAGGATAACACCAGTGATCTACATGAGAAATCAGAGAATAGAAAGTTAGGCACTGTATACGCTAGCATTTTCAAATCACAAACCAGGAAGTACTTAAGACGCAATGGGTGTGAGAAATAATTTAGCAGTCTGATGGCCCAAGCATTGTAGCTGGAATATGGCAGACAAGTGGGGAGGGTGGATGAGGGTATGAAGGGGATCTGCCCATAAATGTAGGCCATAGGCAAAGCAGGTTGTCCAAATTCTTTAAATTCATCTGGTTTTTTTTTTGTTGTTGTTGTTGTAAAAACAAGCTCATGGTATATTTGCCTGAGGAATGAAAACTTCCTTAACCCTTTTACTCCAGTCTTAAAGAAGAAAACCTTCCTGGAGAGGAATAAAAAAAAAAAAATGTGTTTTTGAGTTCCAGAAACCTCCCCCCATCCCCACGCTCTATTAAAAGATCTCTCTAGCTTAGGGTTGAACAGGATTACAAAGAGATAGTATACAAAAAGGAAATCCAAGAATAAATTGGCGGGAGTGGAGCCAGACTATACTTACCTGTGAGAAACACTCCCCTCTTACGAAGCAGTGAAAAGAAAGACACTAGTAGGCAAGCGAGCCCTCAAACTGGCCGGGCTAGTCTTGCCTCTCCAAATGTTCATGGACACCCCCTCGCGTGCTCTGGCGGTTTAACTCCCTTCCTCGCCTCGAGCTTCGAACTCAGAACGTTTGTCGTGTCTGTGTCCCAGCTCACCCTTCCCTTACCGTGACCCCGGTGCAGACTCGATGCCCAGCTACTAGTCGCCGGCGCCGGGGGTCCCAAAAGCGACAATCGCTCAAACCCCACCCCATCCTCGACCTGAGTTCCCTCCACTCAGGGTCACACACACACACCCGCATCTAAGCCCGGAATCCCGGGCAGTGCCTGGACGCTTCCGTCTCTCACCCAGAAGATGAAAGTGTAGATCAAGAGAACGCTCTTGAAACAAGTAATGACTGGTTTAGTCTGCAGTCTCCGAGACGGGGACGCCATGACTATCCCGAGACCCTGCACCACCTCACCAGGCTATCGAACAGAGCGAACGAGACTCCGAGTCCCCGAATTTCTCCGGAAACTTACGAGCGTCTGCAACTGAGAAGAGCCGGAAACACTGTACGATTTTCTAGAGGGTGAGGTGAAGGAGGCTGTCCGGAAAGTGGCGACGATTTCCGAGCACCCCCTGCCGAAGGTTACCGAAAACTGTACACAAAGGTTCTAGTGTCAGAAATATCTTAGATCTTCAGTGGAGCTTGCTTCGATTTTTTTTTTCCTCCCGAAGAATCTTACCCGCCCCCCCCTCTCCTGTCCTTATAACTTCCTCATATTGTTTGTATCGTCAGCACCGCCCGCAGTGCTTTATGATTTGGCCTCCCTGGCCACTGCTGCCCCTAGAAGGAAAAACAAAAGAATAAGAAAGGTTAGAAACTATATAAGAACGTTATTACGTGGGAAAATACCCACAAGAAATATATTTCCAAACAAAAACAAGCAGATTGCCAAGCAATACATACAGAAGCATTTGTTTAGACAAAAAGTGAATTTCTGGTGAAATCAGGCTGATTTTACTCCTCAATTTTGCTCTCAATTTAAGAACATTATTTTATTGGGGGAGTGATAAGAATAAACGGAAGGAAATTATCACTTTTTGAAAGAATTCCAAAGCTAAGTATTAAAAGACAATAATTTCAAAATGTCCGTCAGGAGTTAGCAAACCTCCATTATCCCACTGCTTTCTTGTCCCCTAAGTCATTGGAAGGTTGAGGTGAATAACGAACATAGAATTCAGCCACTAACTGTAAACTTATAAAAAGGGAGGGTACTACAGAGAATGCCAGGTAAATGTGAGGCCCTCTGAGATGTTAACAGTGAAAAGCACTGTGTATTCCAGCCCCCTGATTCTTCCCATTAAGAACCAACTGATCACAGAGATTAAAACCTAACGTCACAAAGCTAATATCACAGTCAAAACTAGAGATTCCTGTGCTTTCTAATCCAGGCTACTTCTTCTATTTTAACAGATACTTATTATATTTGGTTTTGGGGTGTGTTTTGTAAGACTGTAAATTAGTACAACTATTTTGAAAATCATTATGGAGGTTTCTCAAAACACTAGGAATGGAACCACCATATGGGTCCAACTTAGATAAATTTCTTGGTATATATCTAAAAGAATTAAAGTCAGCATACTATAGCAATACATGTATACCACTTTACAGCAACACAATTCACAATAGCCAAGTTATAGAACCAGTACAGATGTCCATCAACTGACAAATGGATAAAGAAAATGATTATATATATATATATATATATATATATATATATATATATATATATATACACACACACACACACACACACACACACACACACACAATAGAGTTTTATTCAGCCATAAAGAAGAAAGAAATTATATCCTTTGCAGGAAAATGGATGGAACTGGAGAGCATTATGCTAAACAGTCAAGGGTCAAATGTTTGCTCTCATGTGGAAGCTAGAGAGAAAAAAAAGGGGAAAAGAAAAGGGACAGTCTCATGAAAATAAAAAGGAGAACAGTGAGTAAAAGGAGACCAGTGAGTAAAGGAGGGAATAGGGGGAAAAGAGGTGGTACTGGGTAATGAGATTAACCAAATTACATCATGTATGTGTATGAATGTGTCACAATGAATCCCACTTTTATGTATGATTAAAATGTATCAACAAAAAATAAATAAATTTTAAAACACTCAATGAAACTTTCTCAGGCCTTTCTGCTTCCTCTATAAAAATATATCCTTATATAGGAAAATACAGTTACCCCTAGGAAATCTGAGTTGAAACTAACAAACAGTATTGATTCATATGTTCCTCTATCCATTCAGTGAAACAGAGCATTGAAGTTTTATAAATGGACATCTCTAGTAAATTATGTCATTTAAAGTATGAAAGTGAAATCGTTTTTCGTCTTAAATCATGTACCTAGGTTCAAGTTCCAGTATGTATCGTTAACATATTGATCTATATTGTTATAGCACAGAATGTGTGTTAATGTCTGATTTCTCAACCAAAGTGTAAGTTCTTTGAGGGCAGAAACTGGATGTCAAATAAATGTTATGTTATCTCTAGAGCAGTGGGGTTAGAAGGCATTATCAGTTCCCCATCCATCCGATCTCATCATCATTGACATCATCATTCACATCACAAGGAGCCATTTACTGCTCTGCAATTGCAAAAAGTCCTCTTTTCATGGAGTAGAGGTGGATGCCCAAATTTTTTCTGCTTGAAATTTTGCCTTAAACATATACCACATAACCAGAAAACAGGAAAGTTCCATTGATTTGGTCACACAGAGCTTCACTGTTGCTTTGAATATTGACCTAGGACCAGCTCCTATAATATCTTGCCAGACAACTAAGGTCCAAGGAACAACTATTGGAGAGTGAATTATTGCACTTTCAGTCTTTATCCTAAAATTAGAAAGGCCTAACACAAAAAGACATAGAATGAATAAATTACACACAACACACACACATACACACTCATCCTATGAGGTACCCTTGTACTAAAAACAAGTATCCAAAGAAGTCTTGCTAACTGCATCTTAAACAGAAAGTTTCTTTTGAAGCTTAGGTTTGTACCATGTCCTGGAAAGGGTTTTCACTTTGCGCCTGAGAGCAAAGAAATATTTCTGTGGCTGACAGAAAAACAAAATTGCTAAAAGCAAAAGCCACATCTTATTTCCAAGAATGTGTTGACTTTTCTCCTCACCCTTCCTCTGCCACTCACAACGCTGCTTTGTTTGAACAACATCCTTGCCAAATTAAACCAGAGACTGACATGGAAATTAATATTCCTATGGCCACAACACCTTGCACTAATGCCTCCCACCCCGCTACACCCAGTCCCCCTCACCTCCCACCTCTTCCATGCCACCAAACTCAGAAGTTCAGTTCAAACCTAAGCCAATGTCCAGGTCCAAACCCAAACCAAAAGGATACTTAATTCCATCTAAGGCAATTTAAGAAGTGTTTCTCTATTCCATAAGATAATTTTTTCTTAAAATATTAATAACTGTAATAATAGTGAGCACTAACTATGTACCAACCACGGTTGCTAAGCACTTGATACTGGTTACCGTGTGAACACATCACAAAAGCTCTATTATGAGATCAGCATTGCTACTGCCCTCATTTTACAAATGAAGATACAGGTTTAAAGAGACTTAAGTAGCTTCCCTAGGTCTAAGCCCAGCCTGTGTCTGTTTCCTTCATCAGAAACAGGGCCTACTCTCTGATGAGACATGGCAGCCGTCGTACAGCTATCTTGGCTCAGAATAACGGGAACAAAGACTGCTGTTGCTCAGACATTTAGCCACAAACAAGGGCTCTTTGGAGCCCCTGAAGCATAAGTAACTTGATTACCCCAATTCTGACTTGCTCTTGGGGATTTTTTGTTGAGGTTTACTCTTGCCTTCACTGGCATAACACAATTCAACATTTACTAGAGGTTTGTGTCCCTTCCCCATTAACTTCCTGTAACCTTCATGATTAGGTTTAAATGGCTTTCTTTGGCAGACATCAGGCAAGGGAAATGACAAACACTATTTTGCTTTTAAATTCAGACCTCTCCTGTGCCACTCCGACCTTCCACCCCTTCTAAACCCCCCCCACAACACACTCTTAACCTATTCCCCACCACTTTTCCAGTATGAATTTTCTGTTCCATACCAAGCCAATATGATTATCCCCTCAATAAGCAAGGCTTGTTCCCTACTCCCTGCCCACCCAAATCCAATTTCTCCCTCTACTCAATGTCCATCTTCACCCCAACTAAATGAGAATATTCCCTTCCCACACCCCACCTCTTTCTCTAACATCAGCACTCAGTCTGACCAACACTCACTCTAATTCAGACCTTTAATCAATCCTATAGTACCTGCTTTACATTTCTACTTACCTACTTTACATCCTGCTGTCTAGATGTTCAGAAACTACAGAAGAGCCAGTGTGGCAGGGCTCCTGCACTTTCTTTTATACCCTCCTGAACACCCTAGGACATAATGCTCAATTGATGAGCTCATTGGGTGCTCAGCCAATCCCTGTTGAGTTCATTGCTCATTAAGGTCTTGGCTGGTCTCTAGAGGTACCTGCACAGTAGTTACTCAAGGACTGATTATTTAAATCAAATTAAAAACTAAGTGTTTAAGACACCCCAATATCACACTATCATAAAACTGGAAAATTAAGTTGAGCTGCTAGATAAGGTCTTGAGACATTCCTACTCTGTGTGTCAGGAACCAGTAAAAAGGCATCTGCCATTTCACTCAGAATACATTTTATCACTTATTCACATAATAACATTTCATAAACACACATAATAAACTTTAATTTTCTAGTCCCTTTTCCAGCATCTCTCCCATTACTCTTTAGCTAAGTGCCTATTATGAAATTTCAAAGTACTTCTTCCTTATTTTCTGAAAATGCCATATTTTATGTTATGATCATGTGATACCTTATCTTTTCATCAGTTAATTCATATCCTCAATTAAAAATTAATTTCCTGAGTAGTAATATATACTTTATTTCCTATTGTCTCTTGTATGTTCCTGTTATCCTTCCCTGAAATTCTCTTGCTGTGTCCAGATTTTGATCATTTTTTCATCTACTCTTTTCAGATTCTCCATGAAACCTTTCAATCCCTGATATCATCTTCTTCAAAAATCATAATAATATAGTTTGGGACATAAAGAAATGAAAACTCCTTTTTGAATGGTATCAAACTTTACAATCAATACCTGTTTTCTGACAAAGTTGTTTCCAGTCAAGCCTCATTGAACTTTGCTGAGATCTCACCTAAGTAAGTCAGTTTCTGTATCTAGTAATTTTTTAAAAAACAATACTTTATTGACTGCTTTTAAGATTAAGAGTCAAAGTTGAAAATGGTACCAAGCATTAAGAAATTTAATAAGTTTAATATGTATTTTGTCTATGTCTTTGTCTTATCTTCCCATCCAAACCCTACAGATAGGTGGGATTTTTTTTTAACTTCCTCACAGTATCTTTGTTCTACACACATAGCAGTTGCTGTAAAAATAAATTTTAAAGTAACCCCACTTGTTTTGGATAACCTCTCCATATTACTTTCCCCAGTGCTTCACAGGAATGCTGTCCTTCTCATATCACTTATCCTATTTATCTCTCTATGATTTCCATATTCTCCCCACTTCACTTTCTTCTTTGACCTTTCTTTGTTTCACTCCCTCTAGCTTTAAGTGGGATTGAGGCCCTTTGCATCTTTATGTTGGGTGTTTAGAATAAGAATAAGGCTAAAACAAAGCCCTTGCCCTCTAGGACCTCACAGCTTACTAGGGGTCAAAGATAAATTTTTAAAAAATGTCCATAAGCGCAACAAGTTCTATAATTGAAATGCACACAGTGTGCTGTTGGAGATAAGGCAGGCAAAGTGAACTACCTCTGACCCAAATGAGCTGGAGGAGCCTTCTCAGCAGAAAGGATGCATACAATTTCAACAGGCCAAGAAAGAAGGGAAGGTAATACAGAGTAAATATGTACAAAGGCACAAAAGCATGAAAGGAAGAGCAAGAAGATCAGTGTATCTAGAATGAGGAATCACAAGATGAATGTTTAAATCTAGGTTGAGGACACAGATAGGGTTTGTTTGTGATGGATATGGTATGCCAGGCTAAGAAGGTCAGACTGTATTCTATGCCAAGAGGGAGCCAGTGAAAGTTTATTTTAGAAAGAAAACAACCCTGATAGAATTTATTGCTTTGCCTGATCTGTCTCTCATATTCTTCTCTCTCTCTCTCTCTCTCTCTCACACACACACACACACACACACTCATTTCTTATATTTACTTTTTCCTAACATATGAATTCAGAATCAACTTCTAAATTGAATCTTCTATCCCAATCCTATTTATTCAATTTTGTTTCCTCTCACTCCCTTGAACCATCTTACCCAAAGGCCCCTCCCACTCTGATCTAACAATGGAGCTCCTATCTATGTCAATTTCTTTGCCTGAGAATAAACCAAAGTTCACCACTCCCCAGACACCTCCCTCCTCTCTCCTTCTAGAGTCCTGAGTCTACACTATAGCTTCTAGCATTTTGTTACTGTATACTGTTCCATAGTTTTCTAATTATCAGTGTCCCCCTTCTCACCCCTACTAAACATAAATTATCGGGAAGCTTGAAAGTAAGCTCAAATAAGATGAAGGATCACACATGCCTTTCTCACCACTGTATCCCATATGCTTGCCTTCTAGTAGATGACCAATAAAGATTCCTGAACACACACAATTGTAATTAAGAACATTTTTGCTTGATGTCTGTCTCCTCCACTCCATAAAGGCAGGGATTTTTATACATTTTGTTCATTGATGTCTCTCAAGCACCTAAACAATGTGAGGCACATAACAAATGCTCAACAAACATTTGTTGAATTAATTAGGATGTCAGGGATTTTGTCTTGTTCCCCACTATATTCCCCATCTCTGTGTGACACAGTAGATGCTTGATAAATTTATTGAATGAATTAGGTCAAGATCATGTCTTCTGTTACTCTATTGCTGTCACAGTTTTGAACACATGGCACATATTCAATATGTATTTGTGATTAATTGGATATGAAAAAGTTTCAGGCTGGTAACTAAACTTTGTATTATTTTAAGTATAGTTCTTCCCTTGATGACTGAGAAGGAGTTACCAATTTGTTTATACACATAGAAGAAAAACCCTTTCAACAATGGTTAAACATTTTTTCATCTACAACCACTAATTTTTCAAGAGATATAAATATCAACTTTGAGGAAAGAAAGAAAGTAAAGATCCAGTCTGTACTACTCAAGAATAATCTCATTACTGAATATCAAGATGAAGAAAGCTTGTTTAGTTAAGAGAAACAGCTCTCCATCAGAGATGACTGGTAACTATTTAGCAATGGCTACAAATTTGCCTTGCACGTATCATTTAGATTTGCTTAAAATCATTCCACAAAAGCTTCTCTAGGCATGCTTTTCCTCCATTCTTAATATGAAAAATCAGTCTTGATTCTTCTGGCAAGAAAGGCATGGTAAAGTTAGTGAGGTAGCTCAGTTGTAGAATGCTTGACTGTCATGTGGGAGGCCCTGGGTTCAATTCCTAACACCACACACAAGTGCATGGAATTTTTTTTTTTTTTGTAAAGATAATTTTATCAGAAACTGAAGTCCTGAGAAATGAGGTCATTGGCACAAGGATTTCAAAGTGTGCCTGACCCTGTACCATATAGATGGTAAGGCAACTTGGAGTTTGAGAGTACTAAGAAATTATAGAAGAAATCTCCAGGGAATGTCAAAGCCAGCTAACACTCTTCTCTTTTCCTTGGAGTTTGTGAAATTCCTTTTCATTCAATCCTGATGTAATGCTGAGTAATAAAAAGTAGTGTGTTCTTCAGCAGAACACATCTCTGGAAGCCCTTTAACCAGCCTCTGTTAGTCATCACTATACTCACAGGCTTAGGGCCAGTGCCATTCACACTTCCCCCTGTTCTGCAGCAGACAGACGGAGTTCTTTTAATCCTTCTGTCTTTTCTTCCCCATCTCTCTAAAACTCTTCTTTAAGGGAGGAACAGCTATAGCTTTGGGGATAATATAGCTTTAAGGCAACTTTTGGCAAATGTTAACGTCCTAACATCTGGGCAGTGTTAACAGAATCCCGGAGGCCCAGACAGACCAGGAGCCACTCGTTCTAGGAATGTTAAAGTAGAAGTTTGTTGTTTTTTTTTCCCCCCCTCGGCTGATGAGAGGAGCAGAAAGGAAAGAGAAAGAGGAGGAGAGAGAAAGAACACAAAAAAACTATAACACAGGTAAGATTTGCAATTAACTCTTCATACTACTCTACCTTATTTCACAGCTATGGACTGGTAAGGAGACCCAGGACTTGGACAACATGACTGGGGGTTAGAACGGGGAGAAGATGATCTTTTATGAAATTGGATCACATGCTGTTTTCATTTGTACCCTGACCTGGTTGCAGACTAATGTTCCCACTAACTTCTCAGCCCACAATAAAGGATGGCTGTCTCTGGTGAGTCACATTTTCAGTCTGAGATTGAGGAGGAGGTGGGCACGTAAAGGGTCACACTGAGTATTAGGTCTGAAAAAAGGAAAATCCCTGCTGCAGAACAAAGGAAGTGAATTGAGGCTACATGTGGGAAAAGGATCAGTGATAATTTTCTAACTGTTCATTTCCCTGGTTCTTTCTTTAATCCCTTTTTACTTTTATTGCCTCTTCAATCCACCTCTTTAGCTTTGTCAGATTTTCTTTTCTTTCTAGCATCCTTTCTACGTTCTACCATTTTCCTTACCTCCCTTATTTACTCTCACTTTTTTTCTCTATTCAGCTTAATTGACACTCTCTGAAGCCAGGTAGCAAGGAACTACAAAATGTCCTAAAGTGATGCTGGCCAGAGTCTGCCATCATTTTGCTTTTGCGTTTCTGGAACTGACTCCTCCTCTGAGCATGACATTTCATTGAAAGCATGTGGGTGAGTGGGTCCTTGCTGAAAAATGTCCAGTGACCAGTTTTTACCAATGGGCATCAAATTTTAATACTGTCATTTATGAAATTTTTGCCCACTGGAACCAAAAAAGTTCCCATCCCATTAAAGTGAAGGCAGACTGGGAAGTAAGAGGATAATTGGAACCTGCTCACCCTCTCCTCATGGACCCTAACCTCTCTGACTTCCTGTTGGCTCAGCAGGGTAAAACTAGAAGGTTAGACGGGACTTGAAAGTCAGAAGCCATTACCAAACCACTAAGCCTCAAAACCCAAAGCTAGGAACAGAGCCAAGGTATCGTTACTGCCTGGGAGACTAGAGAAGGTAAACATCCAGTCCTGTCCAGTGTGAAGTTGGTAAAAATAATTTCAATACATATTGATTAGTTCCCTATATGTCAGGTAATAATATATTCTATAAGATAGATGCTATTCTTATTTCCATTTTATAGATGAGGAAATAGAGGCTCAAATATTTAAGGAATTTGTCCAAGGTCCCATAGTTAATAGGTGACAAAACTGGATTCACATTCTGATCTGTATAACTTCAGTATTCAAGCTCTTAGACTATATGCTAATACTTTCTCACATCAATGGCTAAGAAATATTAGATGAATAAATGAAACCATTAACTGGCATTCTTTAGATCACCAGATTCCCTTCTGGTTCTATATGACTTTATGTTAGCCTTTTCCTGGTCTTGAACTTAAGTGTCCATCCCCATAACTTGGTCCAAGGAACATCTTCATCTGATCCCACCAGGATCAGTTGAAGATAGATCATTTAATGTCTGGGGAAAAGGGACCATAATAATAGTCTTGTTATTCTATAAAGTGGAACATCTTTATGTAGGGGATGGTATGGCAGGCATTATTAATTTTAAAATCTTTCTTCTTCCTCACAGATCCCATACATCTGCTTCTTCTCACTTTTGGAAGCTCATAGGTGGCTGACTTCTGAAAGCATTTTCCTTTATCTGGGTACTTTGGGCTACATACCCTTATTTTTTATTTCCCTAATCCTCCCTTTCAAGGATGGTTGGTCAACTAATTCAAAGAGGAGCTATCTCTCTGCTGCTCTTCCTAACTCCAGCAGTGACACCAACATGGTATGCAGGTAAGTTCTAGAGCTGATGGCCTTTATTTCCAGGGAGGGCAGAACTGAGACCAAGACCTGGAGAAGGGAAGAGTTAGACTATCATGAAAGATCTTTATTTTAGATATAAAGAAAAGCTACTAAAGGGCAATAAAGATGGCCAAATATTCCAATTAGCTACCAAGCATAGCCTTTGAGGCACCCTAACAAGAGCTGTTTGAAAATGGGTTTGTGAGAGCATAAAGCTGAAGAGGTTGGACAGTATGGCCTTTAAGCTATTGTCTAACCTGCTTTTGCACTTACCTTCCTAAAAACTGTTCCCTAATCATTTCTTTATGAGTTAAATCTTTATTCAAATTATGACTCAAATACCCTTGTCAATATTGCAAAAATCAAAAAAATAAAAATACCTTAAAAAAAGGGGGGGGCTGGGGATGTGGCTCAGGCGGTAGCGCGCTCGCCTGGCATGCGTGCGGCCAGGGTTTGATCCTCAGCACCACATACAAACAAGATGTTGTGTCCGCCCAAAACTAAAAAAAAAAAAAATAAATATTAAAATTCTCTCTCTCCTCTATCTTTAAAAAAAATAAGAACACCTTAAAAAAATATTGCAAAAATCGAACTTAGACCAATTATCTCATTTTAGAAAAAAAAAATGGGGGAGACAGGCAATCCATCATACTTCTTCTCTCCCTTTCGACCTCCCAGACCTTATGTATGAGATTGTGACAGCCCCTTTCTGGTAAAGCTGTTAATAGCAATACAGATCACATTCTCTTAATCAGGAATTTCCCAGTTTCTTTTTCTTGTTCCTTACTTCAGAAGGGATGGAGATTTCTGGATTCCTCAATGTTTCACCCTCTGTCCCCAGGGACAGAGAGCTACAAGAGTGGACTCAGTGAGGAGAGAGAAAATGGGAGGTGGGTAGGGGTGAGGGAAGGATAATGAACTGACATATAGAGGGTTTTGATGGGGCCCAGCTGGCATTCCAAGTGCTAAGAATATTCTGTGGACTGTAGTGTCTGCCCTCACAGGAACTGGGGGGTGGAGGATAGGGGAATGAGACAGGCACGACCATTGGGGTTAGGAAAATATCCAGAGATGAGTAAATAACAAACTGCTCTCATCACAGCCACAGTCTTTGCAGCTAAAATTTTCCACATACCCTTAGCTCCTGGTGGAGGCCTTTGGCAGTAGGTTTGTTTGTCTGGAACAGCTGCATCAAGCTTTCATACAAATATGCAAACTTCTTCCTCTTTTTGGCTTAACCTGGCTTTGTAGGGGGTGAAACACAAGGGCTGACATTGAGATGAAGAAATTCAAATGAAGCCCTTGGCAGAGTACACACTGTTTGGGGTTAAAGGTGCCTCAAGTCTCCAGGAGGTAAATATGCAGCTGTCCTCCCCAGCCTCCCACTTACTTCAGTTCAAGCATGGAAGACCAAAATCCAGGCAAAGATCACAGGACTAAGGGAACAAAGATAGATGGCTCAAAACCCAAATTTGAATAACTGTGTGAAACCTCATTGCATGCAAAGGCCTTTGCCTTTCCCAGAATAGAGAGCCTTGGACTGTTGGAGTTCTGAGGAAATGTTTTGTTTGTTGTTTGTTTGTTTTTTAATTTAGATTCATTTGAGGGTCTCAAAGGGCTTGTTTGCAAAGGAGGCACTCCCCACTTTCCTGTGAATCACTGCTGTTTCTGAGGAGCCCAGGCTGGTGAGGTGTCTGACAGCCCTGCAAATCCTTCTTAGGAGACTACATAATTTGGGGTCCTATGGTTCTCCCCTACTTTGCTAGCTAAGCCACTGGATTTTCCTCCATTCATTTGTTCATTCACCCAACAAATACTTACGGAGCACTCCCTATATATCCAGTACTGTTTTTTTTTTTTTTCTATTGTACAGCTTTATGCTCTAGTGGAAATGGAACAAAGGAAAGTAACCAAGTGAGAATTTTGTGTTAATCAGGAAAAGGATCCAGGTATAATTAGCAAAGGGTGGGAAATTTTGCAAATATAAATGAAGCCAAGAGAGGATTAAAAGTGTGTATTGGCATAGCTGTGCAATTCAGGAAGTCAGAATGTATTTGTCATCATAAACTAAGCATTAATGAAGATCTTAGTCTTCAACTATCAGTTACATTTCCAACCATTCCTTTATGAAAGACCATGTTTAGAGGGTCTAACTGTGCTATGGAAGTTGAAGGAACCCAGTAACAGACCACACTGTAACCAACCACCCATTAATCTAAAGAATTGAGAAATGCTGTCCAAGCCCATCCCCCAGTGCCAATGAAGGACATGCAAATAGAATAGTGTAGAGAGTTTGCTACTTTAGTTTCATTCTTATACTCCACCTCAATATCCCAATATATGCATAAAAATACTCAAAGTCAGGCTAGGAGGGAAAATGCAGAGGTATAAAGTATTAAGTGGTCTGAGCCCATTCCTGGTACAAAGGAAACTTGGCACTGGTCTACCTACCTCTGCACGCTGGTGGAGACTGTAATTATCTGATTGAAGCTTCTCCTCAGTTTTTCCACATCCCCTGTAATTCTGGATTGATGTAAAACACTTGGTGGCCTTCCTCCCCCTACACACACACACACACACACACACACACACACACACACACACAAAGCTGGATTCCAAAAAAGATTGTGGTTTTTTTTTTTTAATTCATGCTACACATTGTCAAAAGCTCTCCTCTACAATTATTTTTAGTGGAATGTCTGACTTCAGAAAATAGGGGTCAAATAGACCTGAGCTGAAATGCCCACTCTGCTACTTACTAGCAACTTCCTTAATTACTCTGAGCCAGCCTCTTGCTCTGTACATTGGAGAGTGTTAATAGTATCTACCCCATTGAGATATCACAGTGACATAACATATGCTTAACCCAGAGTAGGAGCTGAGTGATGTTGGCAGTCATTGCTGTCTTGCTGTTATTGTTATCCAGCCATAGACCTCTGACACTCCTGTTTTCTCTTCTGGTAAACAGCTGTTTGCTCCCTGCTGAGCATTTCTTCCCAAGCTAGCTCTGTAACAAGAGCGGGGAGACCTAATACTTTAGGGAGTCACACACTTCTGGTCTCCTGTTTACAGGAGCTGTGAAGCTTTGAGGCTAGTACTAAACTGAAACAGCTGACAAGAATTCCATGCCTCACAAAGAAACCTCCCATGTGGGAAAAGAGAAAGCAGGGGAGATGAGGACTAAGGAGAAATAAAGGGAACCCAGAAGAAATTAATTGGGAAAACAGAAAGAAAAAACACGAAAGGGAAAGAGAAAAAATGAACTCTTTCCTTTGGAATGAAGGCAAACCAACAAGGACATGATTTCATAAGGCAAACTTTCAATTTGATTCATTCCCTTGTTCACCAAGTTGGACTGGTTTCCCAACACTCCCCACCCCACCCCCATCTGGACCTGTGGAGAGTAAAGGAACTTCATCATCTAGCCCACTGCTCCACCCTTTAGTGCAGGGGGCCCTCTTCATTTTCACAGAGAGAAGGCCTCCAGCTTGTGGTCTGTTTACACAGACACTAAAACTCAGCCTTGTTCTAAAAGCACACCTTCTCCTAAAAAATGGAGAATTCTCTCAGACTTCAGCACTGGTTGGTTATCCTATTCCTATGTGCATTAGAGCTCAGGGCATGCTGGAAGAAGGGTTTCCTGAAACTTCACTCCGGAAAGAACCAAGTTGTTTTCCAATTAGTTCCTATTCATGACCGATTTCCTGCTGTCTGGTGGAACATACTGTTTAGTCTCCCAGACAGCTGCAGACCTGCCTCCACCAGGGAATGAATCACTTAACTGGATGGAGGTAGATTAAGAATGCCCTCTAGTTCAGCCATTCCCTACTAAAGCTCCTGCTGATTACAGGAACAGGAAATTTATCCAAAGGACTTTGCCTTGGGCTGGGTTATAACTCAGTGATAGAGGGCTTGCTTAGCACGAATGAGGCCCTGGACTCTATCCCCAGCACTTCAAAACAAAACAAAACAAAAAAGTAAAAGAAACAGAAAGTATTCTGCCTCCGTATTTTCCCAAACCAGGACAAAGTTCTCATGAGACTGTTCTCATTCCTTCTTGCCTTTTGAGCCATCCATCTCTGCCTTGGCATGCCACCCCCAGCAATAGCAGACAGGTGACAAAAATACCCCTGCCCTGTAGGCTAATGGGAGCTTGAACTATTTTCCTCTGAGGACTTTGAGCAGGCCTGTCACTAGCAGAAGGAAGACACTTTGGCTTTCTTTTTTCCTCCTACCTGAGACAAGGGTCCATCTTCTTAGTTTGGTCATCAGTGTCTCACCAAGAATCTCAGGTTGCATCAAGGAAATGGATCACTTATAATCCAGATTGACAGGACTGCTGGATGGTCAAGAATTTTAATTATTTTTCTTTTGAAAGGAGTCTTTCAGTGCTATTACTGTGTTCCCTGACCATGAGCTTGCCTTTTACAGTGATCCTCTTATATACTGAGGGCCACCCACAGTAAGTTAATACAAGTTTGCAAGTCATTTGGCTCCCTGACCCACAACAAAGTTGTGGGGGAGCTGGGAAGAATTTAGGAAGAAATACACACACCATCTTGATACTGTCTTCTTTTTTATAGGCTCAGGCTACTATCCAGATGAAAGCTACAATGAAGTCTATGCAGAAGAGGTCCCACGGGCTCCTGCCCTAGACTACAGAGGTAATCTTCACTTTTCAATCTCAGGAACACTCTCTCCCTGGCCTCAGGCCCAGGCTCTTCCCTGAAGCATCCTCCTCCAGGCTTGGCTCATATGTGCCAAAAATGCAGCACAATGAATTATTGAGGCTATGATTTTAAACATGAACTTGGTTACTGACATGCTGTGGGACCTCACCTTTCTAGCCTGAGGTTGTCCATCTATTATTAATCCTTAATATTGACTGAGTACCCCATGTATGCCTAATCCTATGCAAGGTAAGCCATTGTGTGATGCAAAGTCTAAGATAGGGGGTTTATCCTCCTTAAAAAGCTGATATTCTGTTGGGGGTGAAGGGAGGATAAAATTAGCACATGCCAAGCAAGTAAGCATGAGACTTTGGTATCAGTAAATGCAATGGGAGTTGAGACAAAGAAGCCGGGAAATAATTCATGAATGATGACATTTAGGCTAGACTTTCAATGATGAATAGGATTTTGAAAACTGGAAAGGGGAGGGAAGGGCACTTGGCAAAGGAGGTGGCCAAAGATATGGAGGTAAGAGCAGACCCATTACAGGAGGGAGTTAAGAAAAAAATAGCCTGACTGGAGGAGATGGAATGTGAAGGGAGTAATAGAGAACAAAATTAAATATAAAGAGTGAGATCAAATTAGGAAAGCCCTTATGACATAGGCACTATTCTAAGGAGAGGCAACGGACCACCTGTGACAAATGCTAAATAACGATTCCTGCATTAAAAGAAAGGTTAGGCCAGGTGATATCTAATATCCCTTCCATTTCTGATTCTCTGTTTCTATGCTTAACATGTGATTGCAGAAAAGTTTAGCTGTTGTGCTAAGAGATATAAGGACCATATCACAGGTTTTTGCAGAGGGAAGCGACATTGTAAATGATAATCGTAGAACACTAACCTACTTATTCTGTTCAGAAAGTAAGAATTGGGAAGAGTAGAGCCCGCATCTGGGAGGCTCTCTAGGAACCAGTTATAGTAATGTTAGCTAGAGATGATTGAGAGTGTGGCACTGAAATGGAGAATAAGGATATGCTGTAGAATGGGCTGGGTTGCAGCTCAGTGGTAGAGTGCTTGCCTAGCATGTGCAAAGCCCTGGGTTCAATCTCCAGCACTAAAAATAAAAAGATGTACCCCAGATACATTTCAAAGAAAATGGCCAAGATTTGGTATAGATTTGATGAACCAAGAAAGAAAGAAACTGATGTCTGAAAGCATCCAGTCTGAATACCTAGGAGAACTATAAGACTCCTCTAAAAGACAAAGTTAAAAAAAAAAAAAAAAAGCTAGAGATGGCTGCAGGAGTGCATACCTGTAATCCCAGTAACTCAAGAAGCTGAGGTAAGTCTGAGGACAAACTCAGCAATTTAGCAAAGCCCTGTCTCAAAATAAAAAGGGCTAGGGACATAGATCAGTGGTAATACACTCTTGGATTCAATCTCTAGTACCAAAAAAAAAAAAAAAAAAAAAAAAAAAACTGGTTTGGTAAAGATACTCTATGAACAGTTGGAAGTGGAAATATGAAGCTTTGTGAGTCCCTGACTTAGATGAATGGGCTCTGAGGAAGCAGAGGCCAAGGTCAAAGCCTTAGAAGACATCTGTAGATATGAGTAGGAAAAAAGGAGTCAGCAAGGCAGAGAGAGTTAGCAGTCAGCCATATGAAAGAAGATCAGGGTAGTGTCTATCATATTACAGAAGGCACATAAGAAGAGAGTTTTAGGAAAATGGAAAGGTTAAGAAATCAACTGTCAGGTATTACAAAGAGATCACATCGAAGGGAGAAATTTTATTTAACAAAAAGGAGGTGACCTTTGACAAAACCATTTCAGTAGGAAAAATGATCAGAGTTTTGGGTTTTTCTATGCCACTTTTTAGTTACTTTGTCTCTTCTTGTTATCAATGGTCCACACCCACTGCCTCTGTCTCAGTGCCCACTAAATTCTAAACTTCCTGTAGTCTGTTTTCCACCCACCCACTAATCTCCAAACTGAAACATCTCTTGAAGACTGTAATTCTCTCCCATGATCAAATCACATGGCTTTGAGCTTTAGTCTCCTCAGTCCCTCCAGCAGCACTGAGCAAGCCCCTTTCTTTTAAACCCCTCTTCCTTGGGATCCATGACATTTTATTACTCTGTTCATAGCTGAAGCCAAGAAAGAAGATGGGTTCTCTGGTGGCAAAAATACAGAGAATGAAGCTGGGATCTTGGGCAACCTTGACTGGTCTCAAGCTCCTGGACTATATCTCCAACTGCTGCTAGACACTTCCATTTGGAGATATCTAAAACAAAATTCTTCAATCTTGCCTGAAGAAGGTTCTACCAGTTGACCTTCCTACTTCTGACATTCTCTTAGTTAGAATACCTCAGTATCACTTCTAATCATCCCCATCACCTTTAATAGTTCCTTTTTCTCATTCACCAAGACCTATCACTTCATTATTAATACATGGGAATAAAAGTTTTATTACTTCACACATGAATAATGCTAGTTGCCCCTAACTGCATTCTCTGACTCATGTTTTTCTCCCCTAAACCTAGTGTCCCACTATGACCATTTTTCAACCCTTAACAACTGAGCCACATCCCCAGCCCTTCTTTATTTTTTATTTTGAGACAAGGTCTTGCTAAGATGCTTAGTACCTCACTAAGTTGCTGAGGCTGGCTTCAAATCTGTGATCCTCCTTCCTCAGCCTCCTGAGCCACTGGGATTCCAGGCATGTGCCAACATACCCAGCTCCACTATGACAATTTTTAATCAGAATCTGGTCTCCATCTGTCTTCCCAGCTTGACATCTTCTCACCCTTCTCCCCACTTGAAATCTGTGCTTCATTCAGGGTGAGCTTTTCCTTACTCTCTCTCACTGAATATTGAGAGGTACTACTATATACCTCTTATGAAATCAGTATTTATTACCTAAACAATTCATCATGTACTGACTCTTTGATCTACTTTTTATTACTCTTAAGAAAATATCTATCCATTTAACAGAAGGAGCCATGAATATCACTCCTACAGAGCTATGTTAAAAGTAGATGCTGACCGTCAGTATCCTAGGAACAGAAACCAGATTGTAGACTCTAAATGGGATAGTAAAAAAGCAACAAACATAGAAGGTATTTTTGAGGGGTCTGGCAGCCCTATAATTAATATTATCTGCCTCATGGGCCATTTTTAAATTAGCAAAAAGACCTTTAGAAAAATATAAGTCAGTCAGGTGTGGTGGTGCACACCTGTAATCCCACTGACTCAGGAGGCTGAGGCAGAAGGATTGATTGCATGATCAAGGTCAGCCTTGGCAACTTAGTGAGGCTCTAAGCAAGTTAACAAGACCCTGTCTCAAAATAAAAAGTAAAAAGGGCTGAGGATGTGGTTCAGTTGTAAAGTGCCTCTGGATTCAATCCCCAGTACCAAAAAAAGAAAAATATAAGTCACATGGCAACATTTGACCTTGGGATCTAATGTCTTATAGCTCTCTTTAGGACTTACTCTCAGGACATAAAATGAATCAAACATTGTTATTAATGATGAGTGGAAAGGAGTAGCCAGGAAAAGTACAACCTGAGGTCCCAACCTCCCTTGTAAGACCCTTGTCACTTCATAATCAACAGCTCTGCAACTGTAGTGATTAAGGACTTTCTGTAATTTGGTGTCCCAGATGACAATCATATGTGTCACAGCTACATGCCAAGACACTGGAAATCACAATGTGTTGTTATTTGAATACTGATGAGACAGGGGCTCAAACCCAGACACTGATTTAGGAAATATCATTCATAGGACTAGATATTTTACATGTGTAGTGTTAATTGATTCTTACCACAGCTCTATAGAATTGATTTATTATCCCTTGTTTTACAGATCAGGAAACTAAGCTCATGGAAGTTAAATTTAGGGTCACAGAGCTTAGAGGAGACAAAACAGGAATTTATTTATTTTTTAAAAATTATTTTGTAGCTGTTGATGGACACCATGACTTTATTTTATTTGCTTAATTTTGTTTGTGGTGCTGAGGATTGAACCCAGTGCTCCACACATGACAGGCAAGCACTCTGCCACTGAGCCACAGCCACAGCCCCACAAAACAGGGATTTAAACTCAGGTCTGTCTGACTTCAGAGCCATCTTATTTCATCTCTTTCATTGAAAATGTAACTCACTGGGGCTGGGGCTATAGCTCAATGGTAGAGCACTCACCTGGCATGTGTGAGGCACTGGGTTCGAGCCTCAGCACCACATAAGGATAAAAAAATAAGATATTGTCCATCTGCAACTAAAAAAAAAATGTTTTTAAAGATATTTTAAAAATGTAACTCATTATCTAAAAAGAAAAAAGATAAAAACAACTGCTAAGCAATAAAAAACATAAGATTATTGTAGAGCAAACTGCCCAAGTAGTTTGGTACCATTTTTACTAATCTTGCATTTCCTGTTATTCCCTTATCATGAAACAGCTTGGAGTCAGGTGCACCCTCAGTCTGCTGGGCTGCTGCTTTCCTCACAGCTTGCTTCAGCCCTGAGCAAACTAGTCACTCTGCCTGGGTTATCTGAAGGTAATTACAGAGAAGGACCTTTCAAACCTGTTGTCAGTGCTCTTTTCATTACAAGCCTTTTTAAAAAGAGAGAACCCTTATAGCTCTTTGGCCCTGGACAAACTCTTATTATGTGCCAGTCAGTGTACTAAATATTTTATGTTATTTCATTTAAACAAATCACATCCTTACTAGGTAGTGATATGGAAATATTTCTAAGCTACAAAATTCATTTTATTTTTTTTAAAAGGTAATGGTAGGAGCTGGAGGTATAGTTCAATGGTAGAGCATTTTCCTGGTATGTGTGAAGCCCTGGCATGGTTCAAGCCACAACAACATACCAAAAAAAGCAATGGTGGCAACAATAGACATGATATACTGCTCCATGTGTTATAAAGGAGGGGAAACAAGATGCTGTACCAACATTTGCATTATATGCATAAAGAAACTATTAACAATGGGGTCTTAGAACGAAAGTAGGATTGGGTGGGGACATTTTATTGGGTAATATATTATACTCTGGGGGGTTTGACCCATATGCATACATTACCTCTTCAAAAAGGTCAATATACCCTTCAAATTAGCTGCTGCAGTAGCAAATTTAGTACTTAGAAAAAACATGGGTTTTAGAGAAGAAAATGTTCTGGTCTAAATCTCAGCCCTATTTCTTATTTGCTGAGGGACCCTGGGAAAGTTACTTACTCATCTATAAAATAAGTCTAAATACCTACTTAACCTCAGAGGGCTGTTGGGGGAACTATATGAGGTGATGTATATGAAGGAAAATTATGTAGTATGGTACCTAGTTATAGTAAGTACTCAATATAGACTAACACACATTTCCAAACAGACATTCTCACCATACAGTATTTAATTTTTTTGTTTTGTTTTGTGGATTGAATCCTGGGGCACTTAACTACTGAGCCACATTCCCCCAGACATTTTTATTTTTTATTTTGAGTCACTTAGATCCTCAGTAAATTGCTGGATTGGCCTCAAACTTGCCATCCTTCTGCCTCAGCCTCCCAAATGGCTATTATTGGTTGTAATAGTCATGTGCCACCAAACCCAGCTACCATGCATTATTTAACCATGTTCTTAGTTTCAGTTTCCCATTGGCATTCTTTGGGTACAGTTGTTCAGCCAGTTATGAATCTCTCTAACTGTATTGTCACCCCTCCCATATTTCTTCCTCTCATCCACATCACTGGCATGAAAAGTATTGACACATGCTTCACTTCATTTCTCCTGTTCTACCAGTCTGGTGGCCTACCCAAAAAGGAAATGAGGTCAGTCTGCAATTACTTGTTCTTGAGTGCTCCTGGAGATCATTACTTCTCTAACAGATCATAAGTCATACCTTTAAATATTCTAGAAAACTATGCTTTCAGTGTCACCAGGCTATAGTTCTAAGAGGCTACCTTCTTTCTTATTTGAAAATGGGGATTGTTGTTGCTTTGCCCTTTACCAGCCTTCCAATGTTTTTTCTTTATGCCAGGATTCCTCTGGGCCAGCAAATTTGAACTTATTTACAATAGCTAGACCTCTCTTACTATCTCAGTATTTATCCTAAGCTTTCTATTTCCCTTTACCATGCTTGCTTTTTTTTAATCAGTTTCAATCTGATGTGTATTTTCCTTGATGGAATAAGAGAAAAATTAGGATGGAAGTGATTGCTGAGGTCCCAACCTCCCATTTAAGGTCGTTGTAATATGTGTTGTGGCCTTATAATCAACAGCTCTGCAACTATAGTGCTTAAGAGACTTTCTGTAATTTGGAGATGGTGTCTCCAGATGGCAGCCTGTCACTGCCACAGGCTTGAAACTAATACTGGGAGCCCCAAACGTGGCGTTAGTTGAAGAATAGTTTTCTCTCTGTCATCTGTCTTCATTCTCCAGCTGCACTCAAGCAGAAGCTCCAGCCTTTCTTTTATCCTATAGCTCCTGATGTGCTTTTTTGTTAAGTCTCAGAGTGGTTTGGGTTTTGTTTGTTTGTTTGTTTGTTTTTGTCCTTAGGATTTGGGAATCAAATCAGCTCACATGGGGCTTTAATCTTCCCAACCTTAGGCAAACAGATGTGGTACATGCTGTATAAACCTCCTTGGACAGGTGGCCCTCCATTTGTTTACATGTGTCTCTTTAAAATCCAAACCCATTGAAGAGTCATTTATTTATTTTGTACAGTCTGTGAGGCATCTTTATGATGCTCTGTAACCTCTTTTGCTGAGTACTGAACTGAGATTGGACTTTCATTTCTAAGCAACCTTCTTTGCTGTCACATTCCTTTTCTGTTTCTAATGTATATTTTTGTGTTTTATTTTTTTTTGTTTTACATTCACATATAGTAGACTTCATTTGGGGGGGAATATAGTTCTGTGTGTTTTGACAAATGCATAGAGTGGGATAACAGCCAAGATAATACAAAATACTTACATTGCCTCCAAAACTTGCCCAGTGCTACTCCTTTGAGATTATCCCTGACCTCAACCCCTCATCTTCAACAACCACTGATCTGCACCCTGTCCCTATATTTTTGCCTGAATGTGTCTCTATAGCTTTGTCATATAATGGAATCCTACAAAATGCAGTCTTTGGAATCTGGCTTCCTTCACTTCCCAAACTGCTTTTGAGATTTATTTATGTTGTTGCATGTATCAGCACTTCATTCTTGTATATGGAGAAACTAAAGTTAGTTTAATCATTCACCTATAGAAAGACATCTATTTCCAGCTTTTGGCAATTATGATAGAATAACTTTAAACATTTGTGTATATTAAAATATTATTTTCAAAATTTTAATTTGTTCTTTTTATACATGACAGTAGAATATACAAGGTTGGAATATATCTTATTCTAATTAGGATCCCAGTCTTGTGGATGTACATGATAATGAGATTCATTTTAACTTTAAAAAAATAGCACATCAAAAAAAAAACTTTTCTGTATAGGATTTTGGTGTGAACTCAGGTTTTCATTTCACTTGGGAAAATACCTTAAAGTGTATTTCAAAATCATTTAGTAAACATATTTTCTTTGCAATAAGATTTATTATTACCTTCATAAGAAACTACTAAATTATTTTCAAAGGCAGCTGTGTTTTTGCATTTCCACCAGCCATGTATGAGAGTTCCAATGTCTCTCTTTGTTACTGCCATTTTTAAAAATTTAGACATTCTAATGTTTCTATTAATGATATCTCATTGTGGTTTTAATTTGCATTTTTAATGTCTAATAATGCTCAACACATTTTCATGTGCTTATTTACCATCAGTACTTTGGTAATATACCTGTTCATCCTTTGTCCATGTTATAGCTGGATTGTTTGGTTTTTTTACTGTTGACTTTTGATAGTTCTTTTTATATTTGAGATATTAGTCTTTTGTTGGATATGTAGTTTGCAACTATTTTCTACCAATTTGTGCCTTGTCTTTGATCTCTTAATAGTGTCTTTCATAGAGCAAAATATTTTAATTTTAACAATGTCCAACTTATTGACTTTTTATGAATTGCAGTTTTGGTGTTATATTTTAGACTTTTTCGCCTACTCCTCATTCCCAGTGATTTTCTACTATGTTTTTTTCCTACAAGTTTTGTATTTTTCTTTTTTACACTTAAGTCCATCATCCATTTTGAATTAATTTTTGTATAATTTCTTGTATTAGATTGTCTTTTCTTTTTTTCCCCTTTCTTTTCTTTCCCTCGTTTTCTTTCTTTTCTTTTCTTTCTCTCTCTCCTGTCTTCCTATGAAGTTTCAATTGTTCCAGCTCCATTTGTCTGAAAGGTCCTTTCCTCCATTGTATTGTTTTGGTAACTTTGTCAAAAAATCATTTTGGTACACTGGTGTAGATCTATTTCTGAGATCGCTGTTCTGTCCCATTGATATGTTACTGCCCTTTTACCAACACCATACTGTCTTAATTATTATGATTCTAGCTTACTTTTCTCCTGTTGCTACAGTCCCCCGATGGTGTTACACATTAAATATCCAGGATGGAGAAGCCACATGCTACTCACCAAGGGGAGGAAATTATCACAGTAGCCTAGGTACTCGTTGCGAGCTCTCCTGTGATCGTGGCTTTCGACTGATTGGACGGAGATCAGTGCAATGCCTGCCAAATCGCCGTTGGTCTGGAACTGCCTACTGCAGGCGTAAGTTGCATGTGTGCACATGCTGACATGAGCATGAGAGATGCCAGCCAGTCACTGAGGGTATCTCCCTGAAGGTGTTATTATGCCTTTCTTTCAAGTTTAAATTGAGAATTTTCCAGAGCCTCCCCCCCTCCATTGAGGCATTTCCTCATCCTAACATTCTACTTTATTTTCTATTCCTGTAGTTACTGTCTGAGTGATTTGGGAATTTAAGTAGCAGCCAGCCATTCCAACTCAGGGAACTCAGAAGTGCATGTAGGAGGCTAAGGCTTGACCCCAAGGCGTGATGTGGAACTGGGCCTTCTTTTGTAGTTCTGGAGGATTTACAGTTTCAGATTCTTTCCCATTTGTGGTCAAGTTGTGTTCTTCCTGGCCTATAACCTTAGAATGCCTTGCCAGTGAAGCTATGAAACGTCTGCTATTCTTCATTTTCTCCCAAAAGTCAGAAAGGAGAATCCCTAAGGTTAGGATATGAGGATATTAATAGACACACATTCCAAACCATGTCTCCCTTTAACATCCAAACCCCCAGCTATTATTCAAACTCCATAGTCTACCTCCTTTTAGCAGATGAGCTTTGAATATTCATGTGTCCATCACTGAATACAATTTGTAGGACATCCTGTATTGTATAGGGGGCCTGTATTGATCACTGCAAGAGCTTACTCAATTCCTCACCTACCCTCAGGCCACTTATAGCCTAATGGGATAGAAATGTGTGCACATGAATGCTGTATACCTGGACACAGAGGACTGAGCATTCAGAGAAATGAGGTTGGTCAGAGAAGGTGGTGTGGAGTAGAGGAGAAGCCTGATAGCCAGAAAGAAGTCAGTACTATCCTCTGGGTGACTGTAATTAAGTTGTTTTAGGATTTAAACCCCATTATTTCCAAAATAAATTTGAATTGGCCTGACAAATTGAAATAAACAAAGCTATAAATTATAAGCAAGCATAAAACCAGTTAAAAGAATGGAGACATGCATATTTCCAGGTTCCTAGATTGAGTTGATTATTACATTGAGCACTAAATCTAGCTTTGAGCTTCCTTGTAAGAAACAAAAGGACAAACACTTTGGATCTATTATTTTCACTGTCATATAATACTAAGCAAACAAATTCATCTGAAGACACAAACTTTTCTCTTGGCTCTGATTTCAAGGAGATCATTTTTGCATAGGTTTTTACATATCAGATATTGGAAAACAAAAAAAGGCAATAAACTTGAAATCTGGTTTGGCCAAGAAACAAAACGAAAGTAGCTTTTATAGAATCTTCATTCAAAGTTTCAAATATTCAACTTATGTAGGATTTGAACTAAGACAATCTAAAGAAATATATAGCCCTACTTCTCTTAAGTATCAGTTATCACAAACAAGACTTCCACAAACATAGGCTTACAATTATTTCATAGTGGCAGTCTCTGATACACCACATGGTATCTAAAGCACACAGATTCCTCCTTAATCAAATACCACCACACCTGGCTCTCCAGGCACTGGCCTGACTTGTACTATCACATGGACATAAAGCCATCCCACTCTGGCATGTAAGTGAGAAGTGGCTGTGCAAGTATAGGAATGATACTCAAAAGAAGCTTTGAGCATACTCAAGAGCTTATAGCATCTGAGGATCAAGAGATGAAAACTAACAACTGCTGAGGCTCTAAATGAACCTAGAGGTTTATAGGCATTGTATCTGTTAATTTGTACAACAATGTTGTGAAGCATACACATTTTACAATTAAAAAAAACCACTGAGTCTAATAGAGATTAGGCAATTTTTCAAGTCATAGAGCAAATAAGAGGTAGAGCTGGCATGCCAAGTTCACGTGCTTGGGCAAGTAATTTACTTCTTTGAGACACCCCCACCCCCTTGCACATACACCAAGAGTGCTTCTACACCTTGTAATATGAAAATTAAAAAGGCAGTTCAGGGGGAAAGCAGTGTGGCATAAAAATGTAAAGCAGTTTGGGTCAGGTTTCTGTATATTCATTGTCTCTGATATGGTTCTCCATGAGCTAGATGCATCACCTCCAGTTAGTCCCACAGGCCACTGAGCTTGCCACTTGCTTCTCTCTTAGAGATGAGATGTCATGCACTGCCATTCATCGCTAGTGGCACCTACAGCTGCACAAATGGAGTGCTTCTTGACTCCCGCTGTGACTATAGTTGTTCTAGTGGCTACCACCTAGAAGGTGACCGCAGCCGAATCTGCATGGAAGATGGGCGATGGAGTGGAGGCGAGCCTGTATGTGTAGGTAAATGCCAGTTGCTCCTATTTTTCCTGTTGCAAAGAGTCATCCTAGCATTATGTCCACAAGCAAAATGGAATTCTAATTGCAAAGATATTCCTGCTCACTATGAAGGGGGCCCCATGAGCACAAGCCTCACAAAATGATTACTTCCCCCTAGAGTCAGGCTTCTTTCCCCAGTTTCTCTGAAAACCTTGAACTTCCTACTTACCCAGTGGTGTGTGGTATTGTTTCAATGGGTCCCCTCCAGGGAAGACAGGGGGCCCACAAATTGACACTTGATTTTTGACCTTCATAGACATAGATCCTCCCAAGATCCATTGTCCCCACTCACGTGAGAAGATAGCAGAGCCAGAGAAACTGACTGCTAGAGTCTACTGGGACCCACCAGTGGTGAAAGATTCTGCTGATGGTACCATCACCAGGTGAGCTTCAGTAACACATGCTTTCCAACAGCATCTCCCAGTCCCTCAGTCTGTTCATATTGAAACTGTACAGGCTGAGACCACAGTGATGATGTTCTTCAGATCTCAATTCTAAGTATCTTTTTCCTCAGTAGCTCCTTCATCCTATCTCAATCAGGGTAACACTTCGGGGCCCAGAGCCTGGTTCTCACTTTCCTGAAGGAGAGTATGTGATTCGTTACACCGCCTATGACCGAGCTTATAACCGGGCCAGCTGCAAGTTCATTGTGAAAGTACAAGGTCAGAAGAAAATTCTTCGGTTTTTACATTGTTCATTGTTCCTGCTCTACCCTGAGTTTCTATAAGCCCACAATGACCCTCTCCTCTCTATGCCTGAAACAGACTTCACCAAAACAGGTTCATTAATGAAGCTTCCATTACATGTACATACAAATGCTACAAAAACTTTGACTCTTTTTTCTTATTCTCCTAAAACTAGATAAAATTCATGAAGATACTCTGTATCCATTTCTTTTCTTTTTTAAAAAAATAGTTGTAGATGGACACAATACTTTTATTTTATTTTTATTCATTGTTATGTGGTGCTGAGGATCAAACCCAGTGTCTCACACATGCCAGGCAAGCACTCTACCGCTGAGCCACAACCCCAGCCCTCCCATATTCTTTAAAATTTCTTCAGAAATATTATCAATGACAGCATAACATTATGCTCTAAGAATATATAATGATTTGATTAATCCTCCCAATCATGGACATTTACCACTCTTCCAACTTATTTCTACTATAAAAAGTAATTCTGCAAGGTGATCATATTCATACAGGGCATCATAGTATCTGCAAACATAGATGACAATATTTTCTTTCACAGATTGATAGATTTTTTAAGACAATGTATATATTAACCGGTGTTTCTAGTCTCTGTTTGTATTTCAAATTTAATTCCTTAAGAAAGGAAAATTCTTGCTCTATCTCCAATCATTGGAAATATAGAAAAATCATCCTGATGATCTCAAGTCTCTTGCTCTAGAAAGCCCAGAGTAGGCACCTTCTAGAAACACCATAATCCCTAACTTGAATTTCTCCCTGACAGTGAGACGCTGCCCAGTTCTGAAACCACCGCAGCATGGCTACCTCACCTGCACCTCAGCAGGCGACAACTATGGTGCCACCTGTGAATACCACTGTGATGGTGGTTATGAGCGCCAGGGAACCCCCTCCCGGGTCTGCCAGTCCAGTCGTCAGTGGTCAGGATCACCACCTATCTGTACTCGTGAGTGAAATCAGGAAATGGGAATTAATCAAGGGTACCCTGGAGGATTCCCCCATAGCTTAGGGGTCTAATAGTGATGTGAATGATGTGGGAATAGGGGCTTCTGAGACACATCTATTATGAGGGGCAACATTCCACCTAGAATATGCCTACCCCAAGAAGAGTTTAAAATCTCCAAGTTTCTTTCAGGATTTCTTTCCAGGGAAGGGAGAAACAACCAGAAAGATTAATTCAAAAACTGGAACTCCTCAAGATGTTAGCATTACCCAATCAGGTGAAGGAAAAGGACAGTCTCTGACTGGCCATCTACATCTGCCCTAGCCATGAAGATTAATGTCAATGTCAACTCAGCTGCTGGCCTCCTGGATCAGTTCTATGAGAAACAGCGACTCCTGATCATCTCAGCTCCTGATCCCTCCAACCGATATTATAAAATGCAAATCTCTATGCTACAGGTAAGGCCCGCTCCCCTAATGAGGACTTAGCTCCTTTATTTTACCCTCTTATCTTTCTCAAATCAAATTATTGCTTTCTGCAGCACAAATCCCACTTCTTCAAACTTTTACTTGGTAGCATTTGATCAGTTATATCATAGATGTATTTAGTAGATTGCTAAAAACTGCTGTGCTTTTACTGAAAAGGCAACAAGGCCACTAAAGTGGTAGATGTGACTTTTGGGGGACTGGGTGAAGGTTGGGAAGGGAGTGTGACAAAGCACTCTAGAGAGACTTATAAGACAGATAAGATCAAATGTCAATTCTAGGAGTTAAATCCATTTGTGTTTTCAAGAAATAATAGCACTAAGGAACACTTAGATCAGAACCTGGTTCTGATCTACATGTTTTGCATATACTCATCTAATTCTCACAATAGTCCTTGTAAGGTATATGCTATTATAATCTCCATTAAATAGGTGGGGGAACTGAGACATAGTGAGATTAAGTGATTTACTCAGAGTCACTATATAGTAAGTGGTACACCTGGGATTGAACCCAGGCAGTCTAGCTCCAGTGTTTGTGCTCTCAATCACTACCATTAGGACAGTGATTGTGGTATCTCAAAGTCAAAATAAAGTTGTATGATGATTGTGTTAGCTTTGCATCGCTATGACTGATTTAGCAATTGAAAGTTTATTTTAGGATCATAGTTTCAGGGGTTCAGTTCATAGTTGGCCTACTCCATTGCTCTGGGTCTGAGGTAAAGCAGAACATCATGGAAAAAGGGCAAAGCAGAGGAAAACTCCTGAGCTCATGGCATCCAGGGAACATGCAAGCAGTTACAGGGAAACAGGGACAAAAATATATAACCCCCAAGGGCACATTCCCAGTTACCTACTTCTTCCAGCCACATTCTACTTGCTTACAGTTACCAACCATATAGTGGTCCTTTCAAATTATTCATCCATCAAGTGGATTAATCCACTGATTAGATTATGGCACTCATAATCTAATCATTTCACCCCCTGCCTTAACATAGGAGCTTTTTTTGGGGGATACCTCATATCCAAACCATAAAAATTATTTTTAACATACTAAGAGATACCTAGCCAAACTCACTGTTGGGAAAAGGAGAGGTAAATAGGACAGAATAGATATGACCATGAGGACTTATAAAAAGAACACACTAGGTTTCTAAAAAGAATGTTCTGACATGACTAAGTGGTTCTAGGGAGCTTCAAGGGGCCAAATATTTAGGTAAATTAAGCAGCTATTTAGGGGTTTCCTAAAGGTTGAATCATAGAAGTTGTCAAGTCAATGTTAAAAGGCCCATGACGGCAGCAATTTAGCCAAAAAGGTGAACCTGGGAGTCTAGACCAAAAAGGACCTTATATCTCCTTGGATCCCAAAAAAACAGACAAAGTCAACAGTTTAGTTTAATGGGAAGCAAGAAAAAAAAAAAGGATTCTGCCAGCAAGGACAGTGACTTTGAGGTCAGGATGAGAGGAGGAGATCAAAGGCAAAACAGATGTGGGGCACCAGGGAATGTTCAATACCACTTTAAGCCTCATTCTGGCAACTGGCTAATAGGAAACCTTACTGTACAAAGCAGGACAAAGAGCCAGTATAGGTAGGGTTATAGGATTTTGCTACCCAGAAGGCAATTAAGGGGATAAAGACCATTGGCAATTATTTTGGATAAATCGACTGAGAGAAGGCCCTGGGATGTAGCCTAGTGATAAAGAGGACATACTTGGGTAAGTGGTTTAAGTCCTCAGTCTGAATCTTATTGTCATACAAATTTGGGCAAGTTACTTTTGCCTCTTCAGAATGACACCACCTACCTTGTTAGGTCTGTTGTAAGGATTAAATTAGTTGATTTCTACAAAGTATTAAATAAATGTAAATAAATAAGAAACAATAGTCGGGGCTGGGGATGTGGCTCAAGCGGTAGCGCACTCGCCTGGCATGCGTGCGGCCCGGGTTTGATCCTCAGCACCGCATACCAACAAAGATGTTGTGTCCGCAGAGAACTAAAAAATAAATATTTAAAAAAAAATTCTCTCTCTCTCTCTCTCTCTCTCTCTCTCTCTCTCTCTCTCTCTCCTCTCTCACTCTCTCTTTAAAAAAAAAAGAAACAATAGTCATTATTATCATATCACAATAGCCATCCATTAATATCCTAAGTAGTTTAAAACCTATGAAAAGCTAAGCAATGATTGTTCCCGAAGTAGCAGCTTAATAATAATGCTTCTCTTTTCTATTCCTCATTGTATAACCAGTTTCATACACTTCAGTAGAAGGAATGGAACAATTTTGTAGGACTGATGGAAGAAAAAGGTTTTGTAGATCTCATATTGTGATCAGTGTGATCCTATGATTGTGTGATCCTATGATTGTGTGATCATTGCAGGAGAAGCCCCTCCTGTCCCACACTGCCTCATGTGGTCTCAGAAGGAATCAATCAAGTAGCCTGAGATTCAAGGGAAAAGGCCTGTTCCATTAAATGTTCTCTCCCTCTTCCCAGCAATCCACCTGTGGACTGGACCTGCGGCATGTGACCATCATTGAGCTGGTGGGGCAGCCACCTCAGGAGGTGGGGCGCATCCGGGAGCAACAGCTGTCAGCCAGCATCATCGAGGAGCTCAGGTCCAGGCTGGGAGACTATAGGTTGAGGATGGGCAGAAACCCTAGGCAGGAAGGACACTAGCAACAGAGGGTTGTGACAAAACTACTCTCTTGAGTTACTTCTTGTGTTTGAACTCTTATGGATGCATTAGGTAAGACCAGAGAGTGATTCTTAACACTGGCAAGGCATGTGAATCAAATGGGGCTTGAAAATGCAATTACCAGGCCCCACCTTTGTGTTTTTTTATAATGGCACCTCAGATAACTTTGAAGCACAGTCAGGACTGAGATAGTTAACCCAAACTTGACTCATAGCAGCCTGAGATTCTGTTGCTTCATGACTTTCTCTTTTTACCTTCTGTCTCCAAAAGGCTTCTTTAGGCACTAAAATCTGAATCGTATTCATCAGCCCATAGGGAAGAGGTTAGAAGTGACAGGTGGTAGAAGTTGACTTTTCTCATCATCTATATATTATCAGCCTTCCAGTGCTTCCACATATACTCAGGGACAGTAAAGCCATCTGTGTTGTCTGTTCTAGAAACAATACCTGCCTCCAAGGCTCAATATTAGTGGGGATATTCAGTCTCAATTAGAAAGACTAGGAAATACTCAGAGGAAGGACACTGCAGACTTGCAGCCTTGGATGGAATAGTTAATCAGGTAGTATTTATCACCTTCAGGGCTGCCATGTATAATGTGCATGTGTATCATGGTGTCTATGATGGGCACCCCTGGAGTTATTCCATGCAGGATTCTTAGTCCTGATTAAAGGAGTCTACAATAGAAGCACAGCCTGGTAATAACAAAGTTGCCCCAGCTGGGATGAGGAAGGGAGAGCTTAGCAGTGCTAAACACATAGAATCAGCAAGATTTGGACTTCAGCGGAAAAAAGCAAAGGAACTTGAGATAGATAGGTAGTAGAGGGGATGGAGATGGGATTTGGGAGGAACTAGTCCATCAGTGGAGCTGTGAAAGATCAGAGGGTAGTAGAGCCCTGTGGGACAAATGCTCACACCTTCCTGGGCTGCTCTCTCTAGGCAATTTCAGCGCCTTACTCGCTCCTACTTCAATATGGTGTTGATTGACAAGCAGGGTATTGATCGGGAACGCTACATGGAACCTGTAACCCCTGAGGAAATCTTCACATTCATTGATGACTACTTGCTCAGCAACCAGGAACTGATCCAGCGCCGGGAGCAAAGGGATGTCTGCGAGTGAACTTGAACCAGGGCAAGGTTGATGTCAAGGGAAAATTCCCCTAGTTAGCTGAAACTGAGGCCTAATAAAAGAAAGAAATTGTTTCCCACAGTTCTAGGGACAGGACTCTGAGGTGAGTGAGGTTTGCCAATCCAGAGATATTTCTAGACATCATTTTAGGACTGTGCCATAGTTTCCCTAAGCAAGTCTATGATTCAATTAGCACTGGAGGAGACTCCAAAGCTAAGCAGGGACTGAGTACAGGCTTTGAGCAGTGCATTGGGGGTAGGAAGTCTTCATTTCCTAATCCGGGCCTCTGCCCTGCTCTCCAAAGTCTTTCAGATAAGTAAATTCTAAATTGATTCACTTACCAGTTGTGTTTTAAATGCTTTCTATACCCTGAGGTGACAGCAGAGGGCAGCACCATTGCAAAAGACATCCAGTACACTTCAAGAAGTGTAGCTGCATTTTCCTTACAATGTAACTATCTCTATGACTGGGATGGGATGGCATGGACCTACAAAACATTCTTGAACCTATTTGTCATTTCCCCTTGTAGGGCATTGGGCTAAAATATTGTTTGAACTATTGCTTCATCAAGAGTTACAAAAACATTGCCATAGGAGGGAGTTTGAGAAGAAATAGCTAGTCACAGCATAATGCTTTCTCCTGGCCCTTCCAGCTGGCTCACAGGCAAGAACCTCTACCTACTGAGGCCTCCATTCCCCCATAACAAAAGGTAGACAGTATTGTTCCTTCATTAGGGGAACCTCCTTCCCATTCCATGATCTAGGGTACTTCAAAACTACCACTGAAGATAGTAGGGAAAGAAAGCAGACTCCACCTCTGATATTAACTTCCTCAGATAGCCACAGAGCAGGTGGGAGCTACAGTGGCACAAAGTCAAGTCTTAAGGAGCAGGCCTGAAAGTAAATTGAGGATGGGTTATTGGGCTTTTAGAAAATGGAGCCACAGAGTCCTGGTTTTTGTTTGTTTTATATGTATATGTGTGAGCTAGGGGATGAACCCATGGCCCTGCACAGACTATGCATGCACTCTACCATGGAACTACATCCCCTGCCCCAGATTCTTCTTCAGTCCTACCCAGTGGGATGTTAATGTTTGAAAGAAAAGTGTTCTTCACCTTGCTGTTGAGAACCTTCTTTTATAAGTTCATGGAACCCAGAGTCATAATTAAGACTAAGCAGTCTTTTTCCTTTGATTTTAACCAGGGGTCATCAATGGAAAGCTAGAGGGGAGAGGAAGTAGGCTGGCTGGGAGGCTCAAGCGTTCACTATGTGCCAGTGCCATTCTAAATACCCTACTGATTCACTCTGAGGTCTTCACAAGAAACCTATAAGGTAGGAACTGTTATTACCTCCCTTTTACAGATGAGAGAATTGAAGCTCAGTGAGGATAGGCAATCTACCTAAGATAACTAATAAGTGCCACTTATTAGTGACAGAGTCAGCATTAAAACAGTAGCAGTCTGTCTCCAGAGTCAATGTTCTTAGTTTGCCATCTGGCTTCTACTTCTTTTTCTGCTCCCCATTTAAAGTCAGCTGAACACTCTAAGCAAGAAAGTTTCCATCTTCTAAAATCCTATTCAGATACAAGACTCAGAGTAGTCCCTGGAGGAAAGAGGGAAATGAACATCTTTCCACCCAAGAAAATTTGCTCTTTAAAGCAGAGTGATAGGACATAAATCATGAGTCCAGAACATATGGGGGTAGTAGTGAGTCAGAGAGAAGCTATTTCCACTGGGGGTTTAGTGGAAATCTCATTTTCAAAATGCAAAATAAAATGTTAGGCAGCTTCAGAGTGGAATGGAACATGGAAGAAATGATCAAACTTAGAACAAAAAAAAAAATCCCTTCTTCATCTTCCCTTCAGGGGAATACAGAAGCTTTGAAAGGCCAAGGGCGAGTTATGGGTAGAAGGCAAAATACAATGAGTTCATGTGGGAAATTTCTGGTTAGACAAGGTCTGTGGTTCCAAAGGCAAAGATTGCACACTGGGGAAGATAAATGCCCTTCCTTGTCTTTATCACTAATACTCCAAGTGGCAAGCCAGGATAGACTGCAAGCCAAAGGCCCAACAGATAACAGAGGGGGCTCATTACTCCCTGAGCAGAGTTCCCACCTGGGCCTGATTCTTGCATGTAATGCTTCTCTAGCTTAAAACAACTAAAGAGCTATAATTTCATTTTGAGTAGTCAAAACAAGTCAATCTTGCTTTCTTTTGCTAGTTTTACTATAACCTCCTTTATAGATTATGACTCAAGAAATCCCAACTCCTAAAGCAGGGGAAAGAGATTGAAGTAGGGTTGGGGTTGTGGCTCAGTAGTAGAGTGCTTGTCTAGCATATGCGAGGCCTGGGTTCCATCCTCAACACCACATAAAAATAAATAATTTAAAAAGAGAGAGACCCGAAGCAGAACCAGGCCCACAGCCAGCCCAAAGGGACTAGCAAGACCCTGATATATACATATCTCTATTTCTCTCTTTGAACCTCTCTGAGGACACACATATATACACATACACACACACACAAACACACACACACACACAGCTATACAGTCACTAAGCTGGCTAAGTAATAACCAAAACATTCTGATTTTTCTATTTTGTAAATTAAACCCATATTTTAGAAGAGATGAGTCATCCCTTCCTTTGATTCTTTCCATAACACACATACCATTCTCACATGCTTCGTAGAATCAGACCTTGATTCGAATCTCAACTCTATCATAAGGACTCAAGTTTCCTCATCTGTAGGAAGGGAAGATTTCCTACTGCATAAGGTATAATAGAAAGATCAATATATAAAGTCTTATATCAAAAGGCATTTGATAAATATTAATACCTTTTTGCACAAGAGATCAAGAATCACTTGGCCTCTACCTAGAAACCCAGAGCCTAAATTCAGAGATGGGTTACTTAGCATCTGTGTTATTTATTTCTCAAAACTAAATGATGGGGAGCTAGGGTTGTGGCTCAGTGGTAGAGCTCTTGCCTACCATGTGTGAGGCACTGGGTTTGATTCTCAGCACTTCACATAAATAAATGAACAAAATAAAGGTCCATCAACATCTAAAAAAATATTTTTAAAAAAACTCAATGATGGTAGTAGAAGCAGAGGAAGAAGGCCCCAATTCCCAGAAGAATTGAAGAATCTAGAAAGAAGTGCTTATAACAGGGAATGTGTTTCTTCGGCTCCTATGTGAACATCTCTCCCCTACTCTAGCAAGGGAGGATCCATAAAGCCAAAGGTGGACTTCCCTTGGTACTTCAGAAATAGAAAAGTGGTGCCTCTTTTAAGATGGATTTTTAGTTCTCTCCGTAGATACCAAACATACAGGACAAGGGATTCAAACCCAGCAAAAGTATCAGGCAGCAATGTGGAGAAAGGCAAATTTTCTTCAAATCAGCATATGATGATTAGGGAAAGGCATTTGTCACTCTGGTTCTTACCCTTCAAGCCACGTGTAGAAAGGAACAATAGTAAGTCAGGACATCATACACAGAGGCTTCCACAGACAAGTCAGAAAGCTTTATTGAAGCACACATTCATTTCAAGGGTGGGAAACAAAAGAGCAAGTTACAACACAGGATCTCAAGTTATGCTTTTCATTACAGTGTCAATCCACACCAAACAAACCTTTTAAAACATTCCTCAGTTTAGTTCACACATACAATAGAAACTGCCATACCTGCCCTCAATCCAGTGGCCTTATAGGACCATCAGCTAGCAACTGCCTCTACTGAAAGGGATTTCTTTTCTGGTATAGACTCCTTCTACACACAATTTTGTGTGGAATACACTCATATGAATAAAAAGGTCAGTTTGTAAGAGTATAAGGAAGTGAAAGTTAGTTTACCAGAACGTTCTTCAAAAAGCCTCAACACTACCACACCCATGTTACATGTAGGTCAAGTTGAAGAAACAATAGAAAAAATGGGAGCTGAAACTACATCAGGTAGGAGGTCAGAATAACTGGGAGATTCTCTATCCACGTTCTCTTGGAGTACTAACAGTCCCCAGTCTGGGCAAGCACTGTGCCATTTTAGACAGTCTTTGGCTCTTCTGACTGATACAGAGGTATGTGGACCATATTCTGCATAGCAACACATCTCAGACACAAACACTGAGGAAGATGTGGAACATGAGTGAAGATGTCTCATCTTTCATTAGAGAAGTGAGTTCTCTCTCAATTAACTGCTGTTATCAGTTTAAAATTCTGAGACATCAGTATGAGCTGTGAAACACTTTACCCTCAGTCATGCAAGTCCTCTGGGATCAGCCAGAAGGTCTCACTGGGCATGTTCATGACTCTGTCAAAAGGCCATTATCTAATTAAAGTGCTTTTCTAAACTAACTCCATTATAAGGATTCCCCAGAGGTATAGTAAAGGCATATAGAACTGGAAGGAGCTGGGGAGTTTTCTTTTCATTTCAAAGAAAACCATACACCCAAGCAAGGTGAAAACTACTCAACAAGAAGAAAAGTTAAAAGCCAAGTTCCAGAAAATTATCCAGGTAGAACATGAGTTAAAAGTACAAATTAGAGATAAGGAGAAGACCTATTTACCTCTCTCCCATATTGCCCTGTCTTTAGTGACCCAAAACTGCTTCCCAGAACCTTAGCCTCAGATCAGGTACACCTTAAACTACAGACTAAAACTAATGCCATAGGTAGCCAGGGCTCCCTGGAGAAATAAGAACAAAAATATTAAGACAGAAAATAGAAAGTTGTTTTAAAAGGTTTTTAAGTTAATTAAATCTCATAATGATGAAAGAAAGAATAGACTCTGAAATATACTAGATCGTGCACAAATAAAAACATTTCAAAGAGGCCCTTTTTCTTGAGCCTGCTTTTTAAAAGGAAACAAGGCTGCATCACTCTAGCTAGCATAAGATTTGCAGAAATACGTGCTTGTACATACACATCCAACATACACACATATTAAATTAGAAATATTTGCTCTTAGTTTTGTTACTTCCTCTGATTTGCCCTGGCCAGGGCTGGACCTGTAGAATATGACAGGAACTCATAAACCCAGCTTCTGCTTGGCCATTGAAGAACGGAGTTGCAGAGTCCCTTCAGCCCAAGACCCTGGGTACTGTCGCATCTTCTGCCACAGGCTCACTTCTTCCCCAGTCGAGTCCATCCAGTCCACCACTTCCCCATTACTGATCCCTGAGGAGAAATACCAGAGAAGGCTGACCAGAGACCCCATTGCTTGACTCATCAATGATGGGTCATACAGCAAGGGTAGCTGCTCCAAAGAAAATGTGCTATGAAAATGGGCTGATGGGGACAGCAATCTGGGAAGTATTCCCTATCGATCCTGCTCAGATATTTCTGTGCTCCTGAGACTATAAGGAGATTTTGGGTTGATGAAACAGTACTACAAATACCACAGGGTCACTAGAGACTTCTTATTCAGAGGATGATACAGAGCTCTGGAGTCTGTTGCCAATGCCAGAGCATTTGTCCTTCTATTATTTCCAAATGGATTTGAATTTTTAAAAATCTGAACAACTTTTTCTCTAGCTGTAGACTCCAGCCTAAAGTTAGATGTGACATCATTCCTATTCTTTTGTTCATTCATTCTTTTAATAAATATTTACTGAGTACCTACTATGTGCCAGGTATTCTTATAGCCTCCGGAGATATAATGATGAAGAAAGCAGAAAAATCACCCTGCCTTCAGGCAGCTTTAATTTGAATAAAAAAAGAAAAGAAAACAAGAAAATTAACAAAAGATTGTGAGGATGTTATGAAGTAAATCATCAGGGGGATTTAGAGTGTCTGGATTAGGACCTACTGTAGAACGAATGGTCTGAGGAACTCTTGGTGAGTTAAGACCTAAAGGATAAGAAGCAGCCAGTCTTTCCAGACAGAAGAAACAATAATTGCAAAGGTTCTGAGGTGGAAATGAGCTTGGTATATTTGGAGAAAAGAACTAAATTATCATGGTTGGAGCACAGTGAGCAGGTGGGAGAGTGATATGAGAAGGATCAGAAAGAACAGAGGGTCCTTATTATACCAGGGCTTATAGGCTTGGCATATAGGCTTGGTACACACCCCTATTGTTTTCTAAATATGAAACAAGTCACTGAATAGTTTTAATCAGGAGACTTACATGGACTAGCTTATATGTGTAAAACATCATTCTAGATGCTTTATGTTAGTTATTAATAAACAAGTAGTATTTAAGGTCATAGGAATGCAGATTGTGGAGAGAGAAAAGAAGAGGACCTGAGACTACTTGTATTTAGATTTTGAGTATAGAATGAGGAACCCACAAAGAAAACTGAGAAGTGAAAATCAGTTGGTTGAAAGGGAATCAAAGAGTATAAAATCAATAGAAGTATTTCAGGAAAAAGGGAGTGATCGTCTATGTTAAATAGTGCTAAAAATTCTAGTGCAAACAAAGGAAAGTTGAGGAAGTAGAGACCATTATTTTTAAGAAATTAGAAAGGGGACATGTAGTCAAGAAAAGGTTTATTTTTATTTAATAAGATTTGGAAACACCAGAGCATGTCTGTATTCACCTTCAACAGGTAGGGAGAATGAAACTTATCATATGGGAGAGATGGAGATTACAGAAGTGAGGTCATTGAGAAGGGGAGAGGGTGGTACAGAACACAGAGATTAGCTTTTACAAGTAAGAACCTTTAATTCATTGTAACAGGATAGAATATAGCATTATACATATAGATATATAGGTAGATGTGTAGATTGTGTGTGTGTGTGTGTGTGTGTGTGTGTGTGTGTGTGTGTGTGTAAGGATGATGGAGTTCCTGGCTATCAGCATCACATTTATCTATATACATAATATCAATGACTTCTGCCTTGCTCTAGGCCTGGCACATAGAACGTACTCAACAAATATTTGTTGAGTGTCATCTGAAAGGAAAGAAGACAAGTCCCATCATAGAGGAGCTTTGTGTTTCTGGAGGTGGGAGGTGCTGGGAATGAAATAGATAAGAGACAACTGAAGATGGAGGAAGAAAACTCTCACCAGTGCCAACACCTAGTCTGACCCCTCCCAGGAAATCATTGCTGGCCAGGGGCTCCCGGTCCCACACAGTAAGTTCCAAGCACATGTGTTGTAGATCTTCCAGCCTCACACCATTGTAGACAAATGTATGGTTGTAGTGGGGATTCAGGGTCTTCTTCATCACTGGAGTTTTACGCTTACTGGCCTTGTTCCTCGTAGGAAGGAGGTATCTGGCAGAGGGTGGGGAATAATCAACACCTACTGAAAGCTTGGCAGTATGTGTCTAAATTCCTCTTTCCCTTACCACAGGCCTAGCCCAGGAAGGTGAGTCAACACCTAGATCCATGTGCATGCACCCCTTCTTTGAATCTGTTGAAGCAGAGTTCCTACTCTCCCCACTAGATACTTCCCCTGATTTAATTCCTTTAACTTGGAGAAAAAATGAATATATTATTAGTCAGGCTTTGTCTATGCTCTACCAAAAATTAGTTTTATATATTTGCTTCCATTCCTCCTATGCAAGGTAAATAAAACAAATAGTAATATCTATTGATCTGGATTGGTTTGGTTTGACTTAGCTGAACATGATTTGCTAGAGAACATGAGTCAGTGAGTGACCTATAATTTGGAGGGAGCTAGCATTGCTTAAAAATTATGGGGAACAAAGCACTGAGTCCCCAAATCTAGTCAGGGAATACAGATTCTTACCTAGGACTAATTAAGAACATGAATCAGAAAAAAAGTCAGAATCTATCTGTCTACCACCCTCCTCTTTGTATATTAGCACCACAGCACAGTCCAAACTGAGTTCAGGCCAATGCAAAGGTGGTAGTGGAGGTTTTTCCATTACCTAATTTCAGAAACATAGTTGGTTCCTGAGGGTAGTAGGACACATAAGCAGAGTAACAACAGGGAAAGGTCAATTGGATTTCTCTGTTAACTATCTTATCTTGAAACTTCCTAGTTTGGTGCTGGTCCAGGGACTCACCCCTTGACAAAGCTGTCTGAAGTCCCTCCTGATTTGGCAGCTGTCAGATTCTTAGCTTCTTTGATCCATACCTGGAGCTCTCCCCCTTCACCACCTTTATCTGTAAGGAATGTTAGATATAGCAAGTGAGCCCCTATACCTCCAGGTTTATCTTAAGATTGATCTGCATAGTCCTGAAGGTAGCAAGATCCATAAAACAACTGAACCATGCCTGACTTGTACTCTCAGTAACTAGCACAGTGCCTGTAAGCAGTGGGTCCTCAATTAATTACAACCCCAATAGCAATAAACACTTATTGAAAACTGGCTACGTGCCAGACACTACCTTAAGCATTTAATTCTCAAAACAATCCTATGAGATACACACTATTACTATCATTTTATAGATGAGAAAATTGAAGCTTGGAGAAATAAAGTTTCCTGACATTTGCTGAATGATTTTAAAAAGAGCTGGGTTTGATGGTGTACTTCTGAAGGCTGAGGCAGGAAAATGACTAATTCCAGGCAAGCCTTGGCAATTTATCAAAACCCTGCCATGTAGTTCAGTGTAGAGCACACTTGATACAAAAACATACAAAAAATGAATGAAATAATTAAAAATTACAAAAAAAGGAATCCCTCTGTTTGACTTCTTGATCCCATCCTTACTTCACAGAACTAATCAAGCAATATCAATCAAAACCCCCATCACCACTTTAATATTTCTTCCTCTACTGATCCCTTCCCCTCAATCTAGATTTATGCTAATTTCATGTCTTCTTTATTTAAAAATCCACTTAAAAGAAAACCTCCCCTCAACCTTATCTCTTCTTCCTCAGGCTATTCGCCATATCTCTCTTTTCTTTCCCCATCAATCACCCTGGAGGGGAAAAGCCCACATTTACCACCTCTATTTCTTTGCCTCATGCACTCAACCTAGTTTCTAGTGAAATCTGGTTTCTGCTTCCATGAATCAGTTGAAAATGCAATGAAATACCAGTGAGCTCTGTCTTCTCAGTCCTCATCCAGCCTGAGCTCCTTGTAGTATTTTAGTACTGTTAATACTATCAACAACCCCGCCCTCTTCTTCCTGAATCTCTCTCCTGAAGTTTCTCTCTCAATAAACCCTACTTCACTGACATTTATTCCTCTCTTATCTAACTGTTGCTGTTCCCTGTGGTTACTTTCTTGCCTCTCATCTCTAGTCATTCTGCACACTCTCCTCCCAGACCTCATTATTTCCTGAAATCTTCTAGATTAGCCCTTGCTGGAGGTATAATTTTAAGAACTCTGATTTCCCATTGCCAACAAATCAAGTTGAATTTACATTCAAAGCCCTTCTCATTGGGACTTATCTCCAATCCCAGCCCCAGTCCCAAATAGACAAATATATACCATAACTCCAGCCCCACTGAATGAAGTGATTTACTCCCAAACATTCACACACAACCACACATTTCTCAGGCATTTTTAAAACCTGTGCTCATGCTATCCCGTCTTTGGGGTATGTTCTTGTCTCCTTGTCCTCCCTCATTTTCTGCCTGGCAAAATCTGAAGATCTAATTTCAGTGTTAATGTTTCTTCAAAGCTTTCCTAAATGTAACTAATAGAATTCATCACTCCTGTATCTGGGCACCTTTTAGCACATGACTATCTTTCTTGCTAAGCTAACTGCCTCAAGGGAGAGCAAATATTATGTCTTATTCATCTACATGTCTGTAGTCACTAGCATACTGCTTGGCAAGTTGGATAATTCTTCCTCACAGCCTTCAACTTCCTGTTTCTCATACTTTATTACCCTTTCCAACCACCATTCTCAGCCTCTAAGGTTTTGTTGTCTTTTGCCCTCTTAGCATCTTGCCATAGCTGGACCAAGACCAACCTAGTTTAATATCCTAAAAATTAATTTTTAAAAATGAATGCCAAGGCCTGGGGTTGTAGCTCAGTAGTAGAGCGGTTGCCTCACATGTGTGAGGAACTGACAAAGGTTTGATCCTCAGCACCACATAAAAATAAAAATAGAGATTTTTTTTAAAATGGATACTAACCCTAAAACATGTAGAATGTATACCTTTTCTACATTCTGGTTGAAAATGTAGAATAACCTTCTAGGGAAGAAGATCCAGTGAAGATCCCAGTCTAGTCTCTTCAACAGTGCCAGCACCAGTCTCATACAGATCCTGTGCAGAAGACTAAGAGCTAAATCTGGGGCCCCAAATAAAACTCACTTTTTTTCTGGTTGCCTCCAGCAGGGAGTTTGGAGGCTGGGATGTATTTCAATGAAACCACCAACTCTCCTTTGTATAATGGTACACCAGTCGGAGACTCACCACTGATCTGAAACACAGGGAAACCCAACAGGTCAAATCAGACTTCTCAGGAACTGTAGGGACTTCACCCTGAAGGGATACTAAAAATATCCCTGAAGAACAGCTTCATGGCATAAGAGGATCCTTCTACTTCTGGATATAATCCAGGGTCCCTAGGTCATGTTTGCCACAGGCTTCTAAGGCAATTTCTTCCAGAAGAGAGGCAGAAGAACCAACAAAGGCTCTTCTATAATACTCACTATTGTGCCACTTTGGGAATACAATTTCTAGATTCTGATACTCTGGCCAGGCATGGTGGCACACACCTGTAATCCCAGCAAATTGGAAGGCTGAGGCAGGAGGATTGCACGCTCAAAGCTAGCCTCAGCAATTTAGTGAGGCCCTAAGGACTTAGTGAGACTCTGTCTCAAAATAAAATGTGAAAAAAGGGGGGCTGAGGATGTGGCTTAGTAGTTAAGAAACCCTAGGTTCAATCCCTAGTACAAAAAAAAATTAACCAATACTCTGCCAGCACAGTTGCCATACAAACTCAGAAAGGATTGACACCATGATGAAGAATCTTGCTATCAGAATGGTCATTAATAGCCCCAAAGTGGAAACAATCAAAATATTAATCAATATAGTAAGGATTCAATGAGTGATTTTAATGCCTTCATGTGGCATATGGCATGCAGTATTGAGAAAGTATGTAGACTTTGAAGGTGACAACTATGTCTGATGACCCAAGTATAAGTAAAGTAAGGCGGAGTGCCACTGCAGAAAAGAAAGTACTCCTTTGGCTAACACCTTGAATATGGACTTCCTGGGACAATCTGACAGGTTAAACCAGGAGTTACTTGGATGATTCTGGCTACAACTATATATCTTGGCTATGTGTCTATTGCCCCTTTATAGAAAATGATTTTTTCAGGTTAGATCTTAGCTGTAGGTAAGATGTACTTAATTATATGTCTACAAAATGACTAACTTTTAACTATTGGTTAAAAAGAAACCAAATTTTGTGATTTCATTTTTATTCTAACAAAAAGGAATACTGACATGTAAAGATCCCAAGACATACTATTAAGCTAATAAAGCAAGATGCAAAAAAACTCACTCGTATCAAAATATACTCATGTGAATATATACATATTCAAATAACGATGATTATCATCATCACTTTTAAAATATTTTTTAGTTGTCAATGGACCTTTATTTGTTTATATGTGGTGCTGAGATTTGAACCCAGTGCCTCACACATGCTAGGCAAGCGCTCTACCACTGAGTTACAACCTCAGCCCTATTATCATCACTTTTATAGCACTTATAATGTGCCGACACTGTTACAAGCTTTTTTAAAAAATCATTTTGTTTGATCCTCAATACAGTCCCTATAGAAATGAGTTAATTATCCCCATTTTACAGGCTATGGAACAGAGGGATCAAGTAACTTGCCCAAGGTCACACATCTAATAATTGGCAGCACCAGGATTCAAATTCAGGCAGATTGGATCCAGAGTCAATGCTTTTAATCATTATATACTGCATAGTAAAACCCAGAAAGATCTGGACAAACATTTGTTTCCTCTAGGGAAGGTAGCAAAATGGGGAAAGGAAAGAAGACTTTTCCTATATTGATTTCTACGGTGTTTTTAAAAGTGAAAATGCATGTATCACTTGCATGATTTTTAAATACAAAAGGTATTTTTTTAGAAAAGGGCATGTGGCATGAGAGTACACAGCCCAGTGGCAGAGTTCACCTAGCATGCACAAGGTCCTGGGTTCCATCCCAGCACCAAAAAAATAAAAGTGAGCTTAGAGACATTTGAGAGCAAGGTAGAACTCTGTCACAAGGTTCAAATATGCTATATTTTCTAAAAATATGTATTATTATATTAATATAATATTATATTATTTTTCTTAATATTTGTCTCTACCATTAAAACCTAGATGCCATGAAGACAGGTTTCAAGTCTATTTTTGTTCATCCTAGTATGTCCAACCCTTAGTCAAAGTACCTGGGTGAATGGGGTTGTGGCTCAGTGGTAGAGCACTCACCTTGCACATGCGAGGCCCTGGGTTTGATCCTCAGCACCACATAAAAATAAATAAAACAAATGCATAAAAAATTAAAAAGTACCTGGCACATAGTAGGTACTCCACAAATATTTATTTAATGAATTTATTGAGTGAATGAATGCATATCTGGGATGAGTAGCCTATCATCTCTGGCTTTGAGTGGCAGAATTGTTTTACTTTTTTGGCTCTTTCTACAAGAATCTCTTCTTTATGATTTGGCTTTCAGACCAGGAGCTCCTACAGACTGGAGGTACTCTTTCACCTGCTGGTATTCATTAGGGCTCTTCTTAACTATGCCCTCACCACTGAGCATAACCTATGGGGATTATGCTTTCCTACCATCTTAAATACCTAAAGCATTTGGCATGCAAGTCATTATCTCAGTTTGGATCCATGTAACACATCCAGAATACACAAAGTTTTGTATAAGAGAGATACAGAAGAATTGGGAGAGATATGCCAGCAAGACAAAATGGAATGGGAGCAAATGAATTGTTGGGGCAAAAAAGAAAAAAAGAAAAACCCCAAAACAACAAATGTAGAATGTTTTAAATTAAAGGAGAGGCCTGGGGTTGTGGCTCAGTGGAACAGTGCTTGCTTAGCGGTTAGATTTTCAACAACACATATAAATAAATAAAAATAAAGGTCCATCTACAACTAAAAATATATAAAATAAATTAAAGAAAATATAAAATATGGGGATGATGTTTTTGTTGTTTATAAAATGTCTACAGAACTTATTAATTTCTAAATTGTAAACTTCAGTGCCCTTAAAAATGGAAATTTAGCATTAGCTAGAGACTAGCATATTTTTTCAGTAGTGCATTTTCATTGTGGACCAAAATATTTGCAAAGAGTATAGACCTCCATTTTAATGAAGCTTCTTTTTTATGTAAGACATTTTTATTAACAGTAGTTCAGGATGGTTTACAGTCACATTTCCAATATAATATATATACTATAGGCCACTGAGAGAATGATTTTCCTGCCAAATGCTTAAGAAAATCTAAATTTAACAAATTTAATAATAACATGTAGTAGCTTTGTTAATAACTGCTTTCTTGGTTTATTATCATTATTTTTAAATGAAATCAATAGTATTAATGCTTTTAGGACAACAGCTATAAGATTATTGGATATATACTTCATTTGACTCAGCAATATAGATGTTATCAGTGTGATTTCTTTTTTTTCTCTTCCACATTTTTATTGATGCATTATAATTATTTGTGATAGTAAGATTCATTAACAGTATTTCTAAAAATGAAATTCACTTTCTTTTTATACAATTTACATTGTTTTAATTTGCAATCACATGCATATAAATTCTTTTATGATTAATTCTCTTAACATAGTATAAAGCTCAAAAGTTTTAGAAAGCTAAATCTTCCTTCCATCTCAGACTCCCTTCCTAGAAGCCATCACCATTACTAGTATTGTGTCTACTCTTCCAAAGATATCCTATATTTCATATATTGTTTTAAATACTTAAATGTTATCATAAAATAGTTGTTTTCATATAGTTCTGATAATGAAGAAATTAATTAAGTTATTAACTTATCTGTTTTGGCAATTTTATCTAATCAGAATGACAGTAATCTATTGACTGTCCATTATATGCCAGGTACTGACTGGTACTTCCCATACAACCTTGCAAAAGAGGAATAGTATTTTTATCTTTATTTTATAGATGAAGAAATGGAGGCTCACAGAAGTTAGGTGACTTCCCTAAGTTAATTTATAAGTTAAGTGACTCACCTAGCTGGCAAGTGACAGAACCAAGATTCCAATCCAGGTCTGCACTCAGATCCCAGGCACAATTATGCCACACTGCTACACTCTCACTTGAGGTGCCATCTCCAAAGTAAAATATTCCCTAGCCTGTGTAAGCAACCAAGAGTACAGAAATTGGAGCTCTGTGAATTGCTTTATTTGCCACTTCTTTAGCAAGGTCAGCTTGGGAAAGGGGTGCAGATGAGGATACACCAAGTTTAGTGTGAAGAAAAGGTACAAATTAGGAATTTTAGGATACACCCAGATTATGGAAGGTTAAGAGGCAAAGCCTGGAACATATATGAAAGATTTTTGAAGCAAATCCATGGCTACATACTTTGCCTGCCTTACACAGAAAAGATTTCTCACCCTTGACATACAAGAGCTCCTGAAATTGCTGTCAAACTCAAAAATGCCATCAGGGTGTGCTAGAACTCTATAGAAGACTACATTCAAAACTGTTATCAACAGACCAGCAGAGGTCACTGCAGACAATTCTACCTCAGACCCAAGCTGTGGAAGCAATTGTTAAAGCTGACTACCTTTCCGTGTAAAGGGAGACAATGATCCATTTTCTTATCAAGCTTCCAGGAATCCATCTGAACCTCTGCCTCTCCAAGGAAAGTGTTTCTGCCAAAACGACCATGATGCCAAACTGAAAACTGCAAGGTTCTTTGGGCCAGGAGAGATTCTGGAATCTCATACTGTGAAGGGAAAGTAGAAGTCCAAGATGGTTAGTTAGTAGTAATTTATCAAAATAGATTTTTTTCCAAATCCTAAGTAATCCATACTTAAAGTACATAGTCCTAAATATCAAATTACTTTAGTCCCTAAGCACTAAGTTTCCTCATTCAAAAAGCTTCAATTTACTCTATTTCACAAAAATCTACCACACTCCATGGGAAGACCTGGAAATTTAATTGATTTTTTTTTGTTGAGTGAATAAGGACACTGGAGCATAAAACAATAATTTCCAAGGAGACTCTTTATTCCAAATAGCTTTTTAAAATGAAATTTTGGGCCACCTGAATCTCTAACCTTGCAATACTCCAAGAAAGCCAGATTACTTTTGTTCTCTTCTCTAAGAGGTCAGGATGTGAACAGATGCCTAGAGCAGATCCTCAGACACAAACATGGCTCACTGAAATCCATGTCAACCAGCCATGTTGCAGAGGTATAGCTCTAGCCTAGCACATAAGACAGAACAAGGTCTTTCCCCTCTAGATACTTACCCTGAAGATTTCATCATACAGTGGATTGACAGTATCCCGTTTGATGCTAGTTTTTCTTTTCCCTTGGCGAGATTTATCAGGTAGAAGGTAAGTCTTCACATATCTAGCAATCAAAGAGAGTACTGAGTAATTTGCTGTCTTTTCTCAAGCCTCTTCTTTCTTCCCTGCTCTCCATATAAATGTGCCATGATGAAATGCAATGTCAAAAATGTGGGTTGTGACTCAGTGGCAGAGCACTTGCCTTGCACATGTGAGGCACTGGGTTTAATTCTCAGCACCACATAAAATAAATAAACAAAATAAAGATATGTGTCCATCTATAACTAAAAAAAATTAAATGTCACATTAAGCCTAGCAAGATATGCTATTCTTGCTTTTTCCCAGTCTTGAGCCCTTTCTTTCACCCATCTATCCATTCCTCCATTAAGTGATAACCTCAGTTCTAGAATGCCCAGAGATGGGCTGAGGTTGTATCTCAGTGGTAGAGTGCTTGCCTGGTATGTGTGAGGCATTGAGTTCCATCCTTAGCACTGCATAAATAAATAAATGTCCATCCACACATGAAAAAAAATTAAAAAACAAGGCTGCCCAGACAAATGCCAAGGTCTAATCTATCATCTCAGAGCATCAGTTAAGTTCCAGAAGACTCACGGGTTAGAGCGTTTCTTGGCTTCATCAGCATAGGCCAGCTGGTGGCACTCCTTCACATGGATGACCAGAGTCTGTGTCTTCTGCTCAAACTTAAGGGAAAAGGCAATCTTGCCAGTCACAAAGATGTTCCCAAAATCACCAGCTTCACTATAGATGCTCATCATGCTGCCAATGGTACTCTGAAGATAAAACACCCACAAATGTCTGAGGAAGGCACACTCTGCCACCCACAATGCTCACACTTCCATCACAATAAAGTCACAGTCATCAAACAAAACAAAATGTCAGAAGCTCCTTCAAGGAGAAAATATTGCTAGCAGTCCTTTACCTAGAGGATGAGTCACAGCTAGCAGCACACTCACAATTGTTCAGGTTAATAAATTAGTTTGTGGCTCACCTAGGCTTTTAGCTTCTCTTTTCCCCTCCTTTTACACATTTTATTCTTATTTTTTCACTTGCCCCAGAAAGTATGCAAGGAGTAGAGGTAAGGTACAATTAAGTCTATTTATAGTTTGTGTTATATATGTTAAACCATTGGGGCTGTGGCTCAGTGGTAGAGTGCTTGCCTAGCATGTGTGAGGCACTGGGTTCAATCCTCAGCACCATATCAAAATAAAATAAAGGTATCATGTCCATCTACAAGTAAAAAAATTAAGAAAACTTTGGCTAGAAGAGGTTAGTTACTAATTTAAATAACATGCCTTTATTATCTACATTATCTCTATTAAAACCTATACAGAAAAGAGACTGCCAGAATTGGGTGCAGGGATAGGGAGGAAATACCACCTGAAATACAAAGGCATTTTCCTCTCTGGTAGTGATTAGCTGTGTGGGCCTGACATTCTCTTCCTGTGTGTGAGTGTGAAACTACTCATCCTTGTTCCCAACTGTTTCCCCTAAATAATATCAATCTTTATATGCATGATAGAACTAGGCCAATATTTTTGTTTTGCTTTTGTTGGTGCATTAATAGTTGTAAATATTAGTGGGGTTCATTTTGATATAATCATACATGCATGGAATTTAAGTTACCCTGTTTCAGTCCCCAGTGCCTACCCCTTTATCTCTACTCCCCCCTTTCCTATTCCCCTTATTCTACTCTACTAGTCTACTTTGCATATATATAGTGAACAGTGATGACAAATAAGATCACCTGAATCTTAGTCCCATACACACACACACACACACACACACACTGGAGATTGATTGGTGTTGATGAGTGCAGGGAAGGGAAGCAACCTTCACAGCATCTCCTACAAAAATAGCTTTCTTTCTGGGAAGCCAGAAATGGGGAAACATATAAAAATAAAAATTCTTGCATATGTGTTTACATGAAATCTCAAAGCTTTGCAACAATTATGGTTTCCACTAAAGGAAAATATTGGTTTTTGAAGTTTATCTTTTTTGGTGGGGTGGATACCGGGGATTGAACTTAGGGGCACTCGACCACTGAGCCGCACCTCCAGCCCTATTTTGTATTTTATTTAGAGACAGGGTCTCACTGAGTTGCTTAGTGCCTCACTAAATTGCTGAGGCTGGCTTTGAACTCACGATCCTCCTGTCTCAGCCTCCCAAGCTGCTGGGATTACAGGTGTGCACCACCATGCCTGGCTCATTTATATTTTTTTAATTAGTACTTTATAGATATGCATAAAAGTGGAATTCACTGTGGCATATTTATAAATGCACATAGGGTGATTTTGTGAAATTCGTTCTGCATTTGCTTCCCTTTCCCATCCTTCCTCATTCCACCTCAATCTCCTTCAACTCTACTGATCATACCTCTTTCTTTATGAGATCCAACATGCCACCTCCTTTTCTCTCTTACTTTACTCTAGCTTGGATTTCTGAATCTGGCTTATTTAACTTAGCATGGTGTTCTCTAGTCCCATCCATGTACCAGCATATGTGATAATTTCATTCTTTGTAGCTGAGTAAAACTCCATTGTGTATACATAGAACATTTTCTTACTCCATTCCTCTATCGATGGGCACCTGGTCTGGTTCCATAACTTGGCTATTGTGAATTGTACTACTCTAACCATTAATGTGGCTATATCACTATAGTATACTGATTTTAGTTCTTTAGGATATATACCAAGGAGTGGGATAGCTGGGTAATATGGTGGTTCCACTCCTAGTTTTCTGAGGAATCTCCATATTGCTTTCCAGTATGGCTATGCTAATGTGCAGTCCTACCAACAATGTATAAGGGTACTTTTTACACCACACCCTTTCCAGAAATTATCATTCTTTGTATTCTTGATGATTACCATTCTAACTGGGGTGAGATGAAATCTCAGTGTAGTTTTGATTTGCAATTCCCTGATTGCTAGGGATGTTGAACATTTTCTCATGTATTTGAGTTGCTTCTTTTGAGAAATGTCTGTTTAGTTATTTTGCCCATTTTATTGATTAGGGGTTTTTTTTGGTGTTAAGTTTTTTGAGTTCTTTATATATTCTAGATATTAATCCCCTACCTGAAGAGTAGGTAGCAAAGATTTTCTCCCATTTTGTAGGCTTTCTCTTCAGGCTATTAATATTTCCTTTGCTGGGTAGAAGCTTTTTAATTTCATACTGTCCCACTTACTGACTCTTGGTTTTATTTCTTGCAATTTCAGGGTCTTTTAAGGAATTCAGTGCCTGCACCAATATAATGAAGTGCTGACCTTAGGTTAGGCCCTGATTCTTAAGCATCACTTTAACTTCATGATCCTGACTGATACCATGATTCTTAACCATACCCTCCCTGATGCCAAATAAACCTGCCAGAGCTCTTGTCATGATACTCACTTCTTTTTAATGTGAAAATCTTGAGTGGGCTATGATGAAGAAATCTGTTCTTTCTCATTTCATAGCTGAGTACTACTTAAAGGGAGAAGTTATAGTTACTGTTCACAAAGCTATATAGCCATACTGACCTAATGTAATATTATCCAGGGTATAGATAGGTTCAGGAAGTCATGTAGATATACACTAACCATAAGACCATGACCATATAGTCCCAGCTGCTTTGGGTTTGTGAAGGTATAGTAAATCTTTGCTTGTATAGCAGAAAAAGCCCATTCATTCACCTCATGGTTGAGGATAAGTACAAACAAATGCATCTGCTTTACCTGGAAAAGGCATCTAGGCTGATTTTGCCAGGTACTGAGTCTGCTCTAGGGAGGGTCTTCTTTCTTCCTGGAAGTGTCTCTAACCACAGAACTAACAGAACTTACCATGGAGGATCCACTTTGCATGCTGCTTCTGGCTAGTTTCTGGCGATGCAACTTCACCAGGTGGTCAATGTCTTCTTCTTCTTCTGCTTCTGCTGCTGCTGCTGCTTCTTCTTCTTCTTCTTCTTCTTCTTCTTCTTCTTCTTCTTCTTCTGATATTGCTTTTGCTTCTGCCTCTTTTTCTTCCTGGAGCAGTAAATATAGATTAAGAATTAATAAAAATAAACCAGGGTGCAGGGGCACATGCCTGTAATCCCAGGGTCTCTGGAGGCTGAGGCAGGAGGATCGTGAGTTCAAATCCAGCCTCAGCAAAAGTGAAGCACTAAGCGACTCAGGGAGACCTTGTCTCTAAATAAAATACAAAATTGGGGGGGAGGGGCAAGCAGAAAAAATCAAAGTGATAGAGTGCCAGGGATCCCAACAGCCTGCAGCAGGACCCGGGAGATCCAGGCCAACTGATTCGCGTGGCCTGCCCTGCGGCTACAGAAGGCGTGGCGCCCCAGTGAAGCCATTAATTAGCAAGCAGGGAGGTTAGGGACTGCCATTAGGTGGAATCCCGCCAGCCAAGCCCACACGGACCCTTGGGCCGAGCACGGGATCTCAGAAGGGGAAGGAAGCGGTACAGTCCCATCCCCCACAGCGGACACTCCACCGAGGCAGTCAGCGGCCACCATCCGGTAAAGCTGAAGGATACACCGCCACTCTCCTTCAGAGTGCAACATCAAAACAGCGGACACTCCATCCAGGCAGTCAGCGGCCACCATCCGGGAAAGCTGAAGGATACACCACCACTCTCCAACAGCTTGCAACATCAAAACAGCCAGCAGCAGGACCCCGGAGATCCAGGCCAACTGATTCGCGCGGCCTGCCCCGCAGCTACAGAAGGCGTGGCGCCTCAGAGAAGCCATTAATTAGCAAGCAGGGAGGTTAGGGACTGCCATTAGGTGGAATCCCGCCAGCCAAGCCCACCGCCCACGCCCGGAACAGGCCCAGCGACCTGCCAGCATGGTAGTCACGACACCCCAATTGGAATAGGGACAGAGCAGAGCCGCCTTCCACTCCCGGAACAGGCCCAGAGAGATGCCAGCGTGGTAGACAAGTCACCCCAATTGGAGTAGGGGCACAGCCGCCGCCCGCACCTGCAAGGGAGACTTTTCAACTATACAAGAGCAACATAAATAAATAGGGGTTAAATTTCAAAAACACAACAGTTGCACCAAGCAGAAAGAAACGCGAGCAGTATGAAAAGACAAGGAAAGAAAGGACCACAAGCAATGCAGGTCAACTCAATTTTAGAAGAGATAATAGCTGCAACAGATGGAATATCAGATAAAGAGTTCAGGATATATATGCTTCAGATGATCTGGAGTCTCAAGGAAGACATGAGACAGCAAAATCAGACAATGAAAGATCACATTGACAAACAAATCCAGGAAGTAAAAGATCAATTTCACAGGGAGATAGAGGTAATAAAAAACAAACAAATAGAAATTCTAGAAATGCAGGAAACAATAAACCAACTTAAAAACTCAATTGAGAATACTACCAGCAGAGTAGATCACTTAGAAGAGAGAACATGAGACAATGAAGACAAAGTATTTCAACTGGAAAAGAACATAGACAGCTCAGCAAGTCTGCTAAGAAACCATGAGCAGAACATCCAAGAATTATGGGACAATATCAAAAGACCAAATTTAAGAGTCATTGGGATACAGGAAGGCACAGAGCTCCATCCCAAAGGAATAAACAGTCTATTCAGTGAAATAATACGAGAAAACTTCCCAGAATTGAAGAATGAGACAGAATCCCAAAACCTAGAAGCCTACAGGACGCCGAATGTGCAAAATCATAAGAGATCCACACCTAGACACATTATAATGAAGATGTCCAACATACAGAATAAGGAGAGAATTTTAAAAGCTGCAAGAGAAAGAAAGCAGATTACATTTAGGGGTAAACCAATCAGGATAACAGCTGATCTCTCAACACAGACTCTGAAAGCTAGAAGATCCTGGAATAACATATTTCAAACACTGAAAGACAATGGGCTCCAACCAAGAATCCTGTATCCGGCGAAATTAAGCTTCAGGTTAGAAGATGAAATTAAAACCTTCCACGATAAACAAAAGTTAAAAGAATTCGCAGCTAGAAAACCATCTCTTCAAAAAATCCTTGGCAAAACATTACAGGAAGAGGAAATGGAAAATAACATTGAAAACCAACAATGGGAGGTAGGACAGTAAAGGGGGGAAAGTAGTCAAAGAGGATAACAAATCAGGTTTAGTAACATCAATAAACAAATATGGATAGAAGAACAAACCATATCTCAATAATAACCCTAAATGTTAATGGCTTAAACTCACCAATTAAGAGACACAGGCTAGTTGAATGGATCAAAAAACAAGACCCAACAATATGCTGTCTACAGGAGACGCATTTGATAGGAAAAGATATACATAGACTGAAGGTGAAAGGTTGGGAAAAATCATATCACTCATATGAACTGTGGAAACAAGCAGGAGTGTCCATACTCATATCTAATAAAATAGATTTCAAGCCAAAGCTAATCAAAAGGGATATAGAAGGACACTTCATACTGCTCAAGGGAACCATACACCAACAAGACATAACAATCATAAATATATATGCCCCAAATAATGGTGCAGCTGTGTTCATCAAGCAAACTCTTCTCAAGTTCAAGAGTCTAGTAGACCAACATACAATAATCATGGGAGACTTCAACACACCTCTCTCACCACTGGACAGATCTTCCAAACAAAAGTTAAACAAGGAAACTATAGAACTCAATAACACAATTAACAACCTAGACTTAATTGACATATATAGACTATACCACCCAACATCAAGTAGCTACACTTTTTTCTCAGCAGCACATGGAACCTTCTCAAAAATAGACCATATACTATGTCACAGGGCAACTCTTAGACAATACAAAGGGGCAGAGATAATACCATGCATCTTATCTGATCATAATGGAATGAAACTGAAAATCAATGATAAAAGAAGAAAGGAAAAATCAAGCATCACCTGGAGAATGAACAATAGGTTGCTGAGTGATCAATGGGTTTTAGAAGACATCAAGGAGGAAATTAAAAAATTCCTAGAGTTAAATGAAAACACAGACACAACATATCGGAATCTATGGGACACATTGAAAGCAGTTCTAAGAGGAAAATTCATTGCTTGGAGTTCATTCCTCAAAAAAAGAAAAAACCAACAAATAAATGATCTCATACTTCATCTCAAAATCCTAGAAAAAGAAGAGCAAAACAACAGCAAAAGAAGTAGAAGGCAAGAAATAATTAAAATCAGAGCTGAAATTAATGAAATTGAAACAAAAGAAACAATTGAAAAAATTGACAAAACTAAAAGTTGGTTCTTTGAAAAAATAAATAAAATTGACAGACCCTTAGCTATGCTAACGAAGAGAAGAAGAGAGAGAACCCAAATTACTAGCATACGGGATGAAAAAGGCAATATCACAACAGACACTTCAGAAATACAGAAGATAATAAGAAATTACTTTGAATCCTTATACTCCAATAAAATAGAAGATAGTGAAGGCATAGATAAATTCCTTGAGTCCTATGATCTGCCCAGATTGAGCCAGGAGGATATAGACAACCTAAACAGACCAATAACAATAGAGGAAATAGAAGAAACCATCAAAAGACTACCAACTAAGAAAAGCCCAGGACCGGATGGGTATACAGCAGAGTTTTACAAAACCTTTAAAAAGGAACTAACACCAATACTTTTCAAGCTATTTCAGGAAATAGAAAAAGAGGGAGAACTTCCAAATTCATTCTACGAGGCCAACATCACCCTGATTCCGAAACCAGACAAAGACACTTCAAAGAAGGAAAACTACAGACCAATATCTCTAATGAACCTTGACGCAAAAATCCTCAATAAAATTCTGGCGAATCGGATTCAAATACATATCAAAAAAATTATACATCATGATCAAGTAGGATTCATCCCTGGGATGCAAGGCTGGTTTAATATACGGAAATCAATAAATGTTATTCACCACATCAATAGACTTAAAAATAAGAACCATATGATCATCTCAATAGATGCAGAAAAAGCATTCGACAAAGTACAGCATCCCTTTATGTTCAAAACGCTAGAAAAATTAGGGATAACAGGATCATACCTCAACATTGTAAAAGCAATCTATGATAAGCCACAGGCCAGCATCATTCTGAATGGAGAAAAATTGAAGGCATTCCCTCTAAGATCTGGTACAAGACAGGGATGCCCTCTCTCACCACTTCTGTTCAACATAGTCCTCGAAACACTGGCCAGAGCAATTAGACAGACAAAAGAAATTAAAGGCATAAAAATAGGAAAAGAAGAACTTAAATTATCACTATTTGCAGATGATATGATTCTATACCTAGCAGACCCAAAAGGGTCTACAAAGAAGCTATTAGAGCTAATAAATGAATTCAGCAAAGTGGCAGGATATAAGATCAACACACATAAATCAAAGGCATTCCTGTATATCAGCGACAAACCCTCTGAAACGGAAATGAGGACAACTACTCCATTCACAGTATCCCCCCAAAAAATAAAATACTTGGGAAGCAACCTAACAAAAGAGGTGAAAGATTTATACAATGAAAATTACAGAACCCTAAAGAAAGATATAGAAGAAGACCTTAGAAGATGGAAAAATATACCCTGCTCATGGATAGGCAGAACTAACATCATCAAAATGGCGATATTACCAAAAGTTCTCTATAAGTTCAATGCAATGCCAATCAAAATCCCAAGAGCATATCTTGTAGAAATTGATAAAAGAATCATGAAATTCATATGGAATAATAAAAGACCCAGAATAGCAAAAACAATGCTAAGCAGGAAGTGTGAATCAGGCGGTATAGCGATACCAGACTTCAAACTATACTACAGAGCAATAGTAACTAAAACAGCATGGTACTGGTACCAAAACAGGCGGGTGGACCAATGGTACAGAATAGAGGACACAGTAACCAACCCACAAAACTACAACTATCTTATATTTGATAAAGGGTCTAAAAGCATGCAATGGAGGAAGGATAGCATCTTCAACAAATGGTGCTGGGAAAACTGGAAATCCATTTGCATCAGAATGAATCTGAATCCCTATCTCTCGCCATGCACAAAAGTTAACTCAAAATGGATCAAGGAGCTTGATATTAAATCAGAGACACGGCATCTGGTAGAAGAAAAAGTAGGGTATGATCTACATACTGTGGGATCGGGCTCCAAATTCCTCAATAGGACACCCATAGCGCAAGAGTTAACAACTAGAATCAACAAATGGGACTTACTCAAACTAAAAAGTTTTTTCTCAGCAAAAGAAACAATAAGAGAGATAAACAGGGAGCCTACATCCTGGGAACAAATCTTTACTCCACACACTTCTGATAGAGCCCTAATAACCAGAATATACAAAGAACTCAAAAAATTAGACAATAAGATAACAAATAACCCAATCAATAAATGGGCCAAGGACCTGAACAGACACTTCTCAGAGGAGGACATACAATCAATCAATAAGTACATGAAAAAATGTTCACCATCGCTAGCAGTCAGAGAAATGCAAATCAAAACTACCCTAAGATACCATCTCACCCCAGTAAGATTGGCAGCCATTAGGAAGTCAAACAACAATAAGTGCTGGAGAGGATGCGGGGAAAAGGGCACTCTTGTTCATTGCTGGTGGGACTGCAAATTGGTGCAGCCAATTTGGAAAGCAGTATGGAGATTTCTTGGAAAGCTGAGAATGGAACCACCATTTGACCCAGCTATTCCCCTTCTCGGTCTATTCCCCAAAGACCTAATAAGAGCATGCTACAGGGACACTGCTACATCGATGTTCATAGCAGCACAATTCACGATAGCAAGATTGTGGAATCAGCCTAGATGCCCTTCAATAGATGAATGGATAAAAAAAAAATGTGGCATTTATACACAATGGAGTATTACTCTGCATTAAGAAATGACAAAATCATAGAATTTGGAGGGAAATGGATGGCATTAGAGCAGATTATGCTAAGTGAAGCTAGTCAATCTTTAAAAAATAAATACCAAATGACCCCTTTGATATAAGGGGAGTAAACAAGGACAGGGTAGGGACGAAAGTTTGAGAAGAAGATTTACATTAAACAGGGATGAGAGGTGGGAGGGAAAGGGAGTGAGAAGGGAAACCGCATGGAAATGGAAGGCGATCCTCAGGGTTATACAAAATGACATATAAGAGGAAAGGAGGGGTAAGACAAGATAATACAAATCGAAGAAATGATTTACAGTAGAAGGGGTAGAGAGAGAAAAGGGGAGGGGAGGGGAGGGGAGGGGGGATAGTAGAGAATAGGACAGACAGCAGAATGCATCAGACACTAGAAAGGCAATTTGTCAATCAATGGAAGGGTAACTGATGTGATACTGCAATCTGTATACGGGGTAAAATTGGGAGTTCATAACCCACTTGAATCAAACTGTGAAATATGATGTATTAAGAACTATGTAATGTTTTGAACGACCAACAATAAAAAAAAAATACAAAATTGGGCTGGGGATGTGGCTCAGTGGTGAAGTGCCCCTGAGTTCAATCCCTGGTATCCACCCCCCAAAAAAAGATAAACTTCAAAAACTAATATCTTTCCTTTAGTGGAAACCATAATGGCTGCAAAGTTCTGAGACTTCATGTAAACACATATGCAAGTATTTTTATTTTTATATGGTTCCCCATTTCTGGCTTCCCAGAAAGAAAGCCATTTTATCATATTTTAAAAAGAATAAGATATAAGTACTTAACATTTTTATAGGAGATATAACTCTTTTCCATTCAACTACTTCAACCCATCCACCCCTTTACATTTTTGAAATAAGTATTTATTTGAGCACTTAACTATATATCCAGCAATATATTAGAAGATAACAGAGAAAACAGTTATTTCCTTTAAGCAAAACAGGAATTGGATTTACTTCAGAAATTGGGGGCAATCAACATTCATGTTGCATTTTTCTTAATAATTAAACAGATTGAAAACAAATACTAAAATCACCTCTACATTTAAAAAAAAGATGAATGTACTGGCCAAATTAAATATATAATAGTACTTACTATATCCACATTGAGGCCTGGGACAGATTTGCTTCTGTCTCCCAAGGAGCCACTTTCATGCCCCATATCTTCTGGGCGCAGATCTATCACAGATTTAGTGCATTCTGAGTGGAAGACCAAAAACCCAAATCAAAAGAAACCCACTCTACTCCATAACAAGAGCCCAGAAAGGATATTCAGAATTTCAGTCCCAAAGGCTATAAAGGGAAACTGGCTACCTGAAGGCCTGAGGATTTTTCTGGTGTTCTTCTTGAATATCATTTCACCCTCATCAACAGGTACCACACTTTGACCCCCTGAATGAATTTCCTAGGAAAGAATAAGGGAAATAAAATGGCAAAGTATAGTCGGATAGGTGGTAGGAATGAGTAACAAAGGATAGCATGAAGTGGAATAAGCTTCAGATTTTCAGTCTACTATGAAAAACTTACAAGAAAGATTAAATATATGGAAATACTACAAAACCTATTTTCTCATGCATTTCAACTAAACCCTTAGGAAATGCTCCCAGATGAATCTGAAGTGAAATTTGTTTAGTTGAATTTCTGATTTGAATTTGGCCTGAGGGGGCTGGGGTTGTGTGTCAGTGCTAGAGCACTTGCCTAGCATGTGTGAGACACTAGGTTCTATTCTCAGCACCACATACAAATAAATAAAATAAAGGACCATTGACAACTAAATACTAATAAATTAATAAATAAATTTGGCCTGAGTAAAGAAAGAAGGAAAGAAAGAAAAGTGGAGAGGAGATGAGAGGGGAAAGAAAGGAAGGAAGGAAAGAAGGGAGGGAGCAAGGAAGAGGGAGGAAGAGAAAGAAGAGAAGGAAAGACAAATAGCCTGGTTTACCTTTTCAACTTGAGATTTAGGGGAAGACATCTTCTTCCATTCTGGAAAGAGGCCAGATTTATCCAGAGAGTCTCTCCTGGAGGCAGATTCAGAAGTTAGAACTAAGTTACCTCCTCCCCTTCCTCTTTTAATCAGGACTCAAAGCTCTAGCAAGGAGGGAGAGTCACTGGCTTGGGGTCATCATAGTAACCAAATCCAAAAAATACACTTCATATCTGATTTACCTTGAAGGAATGCAGAAGATCAAATATGCAACTTTATACAAACACAAACACTCACACTCCCATTCCTAAGGGGCAGTGGCATCAATTGCTTCTGGGCTAGGAAAAATCCTCCAAGGTACAGCAAACTGGGGAACTTAACACACTCCAAGAAGCTGTACCCAGAGCCAAATCAGTAGAAGACCTACTGAAAGACTTCTGGGAAGAAAATACTGCATTCGATTTCCTGAGGACAGAAATCAGGAACACTCAAGGCATAGCAAACATGCATTCTGATGCAAGAGAACAAAATGGGAACTTAGGTTGAGCAGACGTAAGGGAAATGGGAAATAGTAAGGAAAATGGGGGAAACCCAACCTGGAGGTGCTGTCTGAGTCAGCTGTGTAGCTATCCAAACTCTCACTCTCAGCCTCTATCACACTCTTTCCACTTTTCTGCTTTGGCACTTCGAATGGCATGCTAGAATAAAAACAGAGAGTCAATATTTAAAGGAAATTAGCTCTCCTGCCTCCAGTAGGACCTCCTTTCTAATAATTCATTCACTACTGTAGCCTAAGTGATTTTTCTCAAATAACTATGAGTAGATTGTAAAAACTTCACAGGTTCCCTATTTCTGTTGGGACTGAATTCAAATTACTTGGCCTGGCAGGAAAATCATTATGATTTGAACCCTGCTCAGTACTCCAGCCTCATCTTTCACCCTCCACTCTTCTTTGTACTTTCGTTCTGGAAAGAAGACCTTTTGGTTCCTTGAATATCCCAAAGTTCTTTCTCTTCCTTCTTTTCTTTGCCTGAGATGTTCTTTTCACAATGGCTACTTTTCTTCATCTAGCTGAATCTACTCCTTCTTGAGGTCTCTCCTTATGTCAATTCCTCCAGATTTCTCTGACCATATCCTAAGTCTGGATTAACAAACTTGCTCCCAAAATACCCCAATTCTTGATAACATTCATAACATATGTAAGTATTTATGTCTTTAAAACAAATTATTTACTTTGTTAAATGATTTGTTTAATGTCTTTCTATTCCAATAGACTAAGTTACATGAGATCAGTGACCACATAGCTTGTGTACCACTGTGTTCCCATTGCTTAGAAGACAGGTTTAGCATAAGTTAGATAGTTAAATGTCTGTTGATCAAATTCTTGAATAAATTCCTTCAATGCAACTTAGGTAGATCCACAAATAATCAGTATGTCTTAAAGACAGTATGCAGAAGTCCAAAGTGGCTTTAAAGCTTAATTATCATAGTGAATGATGAACCTAAGCATTTAAAACAGCAGCCCTCCTAATAAGGTTCCAAGTCCTGAGATTGTATATGATACATAGAGAGTCACTGTGGTATATTCATAAATGTACATAGGAAAGTTATGTGAGAATCATTCCACTCTCTTTCCTATTCCTGATCCCCTCCCTTCCCTTCATCCCCCTTTGTCTAATCTACTGAACTTCTATTATTCCTCTCAGTCCTTGTTGTGTGTTAACATCCACATATCAGAGAGATAATATGACCTTTGGTTTTAGGGGATTGGCTTATTTCACTTAGCATAACAGTCTCCAGTTCCATCCACCTACCAGCAAATGCCATAATATCATTCTTCTTTCTGGCTCAGTAATATTCCATTGTGTATATGTACTACATATAGGTTGGTTTCATAGCTTAGCTATTGTGAATTGAGCTGCTAATAAACATCCATGTGGCTGCATCACTGAAGTATGCTGTTTTTAGCTCCTTTGGATATACACCAAGGAATGGGATAACTGGGAAAAAAACTGTGATTACATTCCAAGATTTTTTAGGAAACCATACTGCTTTCCAGAGTGGTTGCACCAAATAAGTCAATTAATACAATACTGCCATGTATAACTAAAAAGAACAATTTTTTAAACAGAGATATCTGTACCTCCATGTTTATTGCAACATTATTCACAGTACCTAAGAAGTAAAGGTAACCAAAATGTCCATCAACTGATAAGTGGGTTGAAAAAATATGGATATATACAATAGAATATTATTCAGCCTTTAAAAAGAAAGAAATCCTGGGCTGGGGATATAGCTCAGTTGGTACAGTGCTTGCCTTGCGTACACAAGGCCCTGGGTTCAATCCCTAGCAACACACATACATACACACACACACAAAGGAAATCCTGTGCTTTTCTACAGTATAGATGAACATGGAAGACATTATGCTGAGTGAAAAAAGACAGACATAGAAAGACAAATACTGCATAATCTCACTCATGTGAAGTGTAAAGTCTAACTCACAGAGACAAAGAGCAGAATGGTAGTTGACATTGAAGAGTACAATGATGGAGAGTTACTGGTGGGGCTGAGGAAGTCAGAGAAAAGTGTTGGTCAAAGGGTAAAAATTTCAGTTAAATGGGGGAACTTTAAGCTTTGGTTAAAAGCTTTTGCTTTCTTGTTTGCTTTAATTTAAAGGATTGTTTTAATGTTTACATTTTATAATGAACACATATTACCTTTTATTCAGATAAAAGGCAAGGAAATATTATTCCCAAGTTTTAACAAGTTTTTAATTAAAAAAATAAAAATAAAACAGCAGTCCTCATATCTAAAAGGCAAAATATCATCCCTGGGCCTCTTATCTCAAAGAATTAATAAGAAAAGCAGGAAAAGGGAAAAAGTCATTCTATCTCTAATATCTCATTTAATTTCCCTTGACTCCCAGATCTCCATACCCCCAAGGTTTCTTCCTTTAAGCTCACTGGCTGCCCCTTCTCAGTTTCCATTTCTGGTCCCTCCTCCTCTCTAGGAACTCTACCATTTGGATTGTGTCCAGGCTTCTTCTCAGCGTTACTTCTCTTCTCCATCTAGCATTACTCTTAAATGATCTCATCTTGTATCATGGCTTTAAATATCACCTATAAGCTTATAACTTAAATGTATGTCTTAAATGCAGACTTATTTTTCCAATAGCCTACTCAGCCTCTCCAACTTGGATGGGTCAAACACAAGTCTAAAACCAAAGCCCCAATCTTCGCCAAAACCTGCTCTTCCCTCAATCTCATCAAATGGAAACTCCCTTCTGTCATTTCTAAGATTGAAAATCTCAAGAATTATCCTTGACTCTTCTCTTTATCTCATAATACAAATAAAATATGTCAGCAAATCTTCTTGTCTCTATCTCCAAAATACATCTAGAATCTCATCAGTTCCCATCCCTTCCAGTGCTATTACTCTGGTCCAAAGCATTACTGTTTGGCAAGTGAATGGTTGCAATAGCCTCCTAACAAATCTCCCTGCTTCTTTCTTTGTCTCCAGTCAGTCCATTCACAACTCAGTGGCCAAAAAAAAGAGCCTGGAAAATATAAATCAGACAGTTCAGCAATTCCACTCCTAGATATATATACCTGAGAGAATTAAAAAACATACATTCATGTAAAAACATAAATGTTCACATCAACATTATTCCAAATAGCCAAAAATGTGAAAACAACCTAAATTTCCATCTATGGATGACTATATAAAAATTTTGTGTATATGTATGTGTGTGTGTGTGTGTGTGTGTGTGTGTGTATGTGTATATATATATAATATTATTCTCCTATAAAAGGAAATTAAGTTCTGATACATGGTGCAACATGAAGGAATCTTGAAAATGTTATGCTAACTGAAAGAAGCCAGACACAAATGGCCACATTTTTATGACTATTTGTATGAAACAGAATATAAATTAGGCAAATTCAGAGAGACAGAAAGTAGAAAATGGGGAGTGGATGCTTATTGGGTACAGGATTTCTTTGGGGGGGTGATGAAAATGTTCTGAATTTAGATAGTACTTTAAGAATGTAGTGCATTGAATTTCTTTTGTCTGTCTAATTGTTCTGGCTAGTGTTTCAAGAACTAAATTGAATAGAAGTGGTGATAGAGGGCATCCCTGTCTTGTTCCAGATTTTAGAGGGAATGGCTTCAGTTTTTCTCCATTTAGGATGATGCTAGCCTGAGGTTTAGCATATATAGCTTTTACAATGTTGAGTTAAGTTCCTGTTATCCCTAATTTTTCTAGTGTTTTGAACATAAAGGGATGCTGTACTTTGTCAAATGCTTTTTCTGCATCTATCGAGATGATCATATGGTTCTTGTCTTTAAGTCTATTGATGTGGTGAATAGTATTTATTGATTTCCGTATATTGAACCAGCCTTGCATCCCAGGGATGAAATTTGCGGATGACATGATAATATATTTAAAAGACCCAAAAGGGTCTACAAAGAAACTGCTAGAGTTAATAAATGAATTTAGCAAAGTGGCAGGATATAAAATCAACACGCATAAATCAAAGGCATTCCTGTATATCAGCAACAAAACCTGTGAAATGAAATGGAAAGGAGGAAAACCACTCCATTCACAATATCCTCAAAGAAAATAAAATACTTGGGAATCAACCTAACAAAAGAGGTGAAAGATTTATACAATGAAAACTACAGAACCCTAAAGAGAGAGATACAAGATCTTAGAAGATGGAAAAATGTACCCTGTTCATGGATAGGCAGAATTAACATCATCAAAATGGCGATATTACCCAAAGTTCTCTACAGGTTTAATGCGATGCCAATTAAAATCCCAACGGCATTTCTTGTAGAAATAGATAAAGCAATCATGAAATTCATATGGAAAAACAAAAGACCCAGACTAGGAAAAGAAATTCTAAGCAGGAAGTGTGAATCTGGAGGTATAGCGATACCAGAGTTCAAACTGTACTACAAAGCAATAGTAACAAAAACTGCGTGGTACTAGTACTAAAACAGGCAGGTGGACCAATGGTACAGAATAGAGGACACAGAAACCAATCCACAAAATTACAACTTTCTTATATTTGATAAAGGGGCTAAAAGCATGCAATGGAGGAAGGATAGCATCTTCAACAAATGGTGCTGGGAAAACTGGAAATCCATTTGCATCAGAATGAATCTGAATCCCTATCTCTCGCCATGCACAAAAGTTAACTCAAAATGGATCAAGGAGCTAGATATCAAATTAGAGACACTGCATCTGATAGAAGAAAAAGTTGGCTACGATCTACATACTGTGGGGTCGGGCTCCAAATTCCTTAATAGGACACCCATAGCCCAAGAGTTAATAACAAGAATAAATAAATGGGACTTACTTAAACTAAAAAGTTTTTTTCTCAGCAAGAGAAACAATAAGAGAGGTGAATAGAGAGCCTACATCCTGGGAACAAATTTTTACCCCTCACACTTCAGACAGAGCCCTAATATCCAGAATATACAAAGAACTCAAAAAATTAAACAATAAGATAACAAATAACCCAATCAACAAATGGGCCAAGGACCTGATCAGACACTTCACAGAGGAGGACATACAATCAATCAACAAGTACATGAAAAAATGCTCACCATCTCTAGCAGTCAGAGAAATGCAAATCAAAACCACCCTAAGATACCATCTCACTCCAGTAAGATTGGCAGCCATTATGAAGTCAAACAACAATAAGTGTTGGCGAGGATGTGGGGAAAAGGGTACACTTGTACACTGCTGGTGGGACTGCAAATTGGTAAGGCCAATTTGGAAAGCAGTATGGAGATACCTGGGAAAGCTGGGAACGGATCCACCATTTGACCCAGCTATCGCCCTCCTCAGACTATTCCCTGAGGATCTTAAAAGAGCGTACTATAGGGATACTGCCACATCAATGATCATAGCGGCACAATTCACAATAGCTAGACTGTGGAACCAACCTAGATGCCCTTCAATAGATGAATGGATAAAAAAAATGTGGCATCTATACACAATGGAGTGCTATGCAGCAATAAAAAATGACAAAATCATAGAATTTGCAGGGAAATGGATGGCATTAGAGCAGATTATGCTAAGCGAAGCTAGCCAATCTTTAAAAAACAAATGCCAAATGTCTTCTTTGATATAAAGAGAGCAACTAAGAACAGAACAGGGAGGAAGAGCATCAGGAAAAGATTAACATTAAACAAAGACAACTAGGGGGAGAGAAAGGGAGAGAGAAGGGAAAGCACATGGAAATGGTAGAAGACCCTCAATGTTGCACAAAATTACACAGAAGAGGATGTGAGGGGAAAGGGGGGGAAACAAGGGAGAGAATTGAACAATAGCAAATGAGGTAGAGAGGGAAGATGGGAGGGGAGGGGAGGGAGGATAGTAGGGGATAGGAAAGGTAGCAGAATACAACAGTCACTAATATGCCATTATGTAAAAATGTGAGTGTGTAACTGATGTGATTCTGCAATTTGTATTTGGGGTAAAAATGGGAGTTCATAACCCAATTGAGTCAAATGTATGAAAGATGATATATCATGAGCTTTGTAATGTTTTGAACAACCAATAAAAAAATTAAAAAAGAATGTAGTGCAACCATCACTACTAACAACCACAGCATTGAACACCTTAAATTTGTTAAAATGATGGTTTTATGTTACGCAAATTTTATCTCAGTTTTTAAAAAGAAAAATGAGATCATGTCACTCACTCAGAACCAATCTTCTCATACACAGTAAGACAGTACTTTCAAGTGTCAATCAAGTTTTATATGATCTGCCCCATCTCTGTATTTATCTCCTCCCATTCCACCCTACTCACTCAGTTCCAGATTATCCAAAAGTATCAAACACAAACATCATTTTAGTATCTTTATACCTACTGTTTTCTCTGCCTGCAATGTTCTTCCATAAGATACTCTCAAAGTTTGCACCTTCATTTGCTTATTGCCTTTGCTCAAATGTTACCCCACTAAGACTTTCCCTAGCTAGCCTAAACAATATATATATATATATATATATATATATATATATATATATATAGTGTATTCCTAGCATTCCCTTTCCTTTCAAGTCTCCTTAATTTTCTCCATTGCACTTGTCAACATCTGATATACTATTTGTTTACTGATCTTGTGTGTGTTTGTGTGTGTGTGTGTGTGTGTGTGTGTGTGTGTATGTGTGCCTACTACCCCAAAATTTAAAGTCTGCTATCAAGAGAATAGTTCCTGGCACATGGTAGGCATTCATATGTATTTATCAAATAAACCAACAAAATAATAAATGAACAAAGAATAGTATCCAAATCTACAACATCCTATCCAGTAAAGAATAAACTTTCTAAGTTGTCACATGATGTTTGAGATAGTTCTGTGAAAACAGACAGCAGGGGTTGAAATCCTAGGGCTTGCAAGAAGTGAAACACCAGTCATTCCTTTAAAAAAATGGATTAGCTTTATAGTACAAGGCACAGCAGGGAACTTGATTTTATTTTTTTACTTTAAAATCATTCTTTCCTCCCCTTTCCTCCAAAGAAAAAAGAACTCCTAGCAAAATCGTTCCTCCTGAGAAGATGTTTAACAGTGACCCATGGAGAGTGGGTTTTGCTTGTGTTTTTTCCTAAAGATTAATGTGTACTGATCCAGAGCTAATACAAACAACCCCAGGGCAAAAAAGCAATTATTTGACATCTGTTCTGTAAAAAATAAACTAAGAGATGGGAGTCCTGTGCTCTAGCTATCTGTATGATCACAGGTAAATCACTTATCCTGCTTTCTTTTCTGTAAAAATAAGGGGGTTGAATTAGATTATCTCTGGGGCTCCATAATTTTATGGGAAAGATCACTTATGTCACTTAATCTGTTTCCATGTTTAGGATAAATAAGAGTCTTCTGGGTCCAATGAGACTAGAGGTCATGGACAGCCAGAAGCAGTAAGTTTCAGAAATTACATTCTGACTGATGATGTCAGATGTGTTAATCAATTTCAGCAAATAAAAGCCATTCTTATCCTTATCCACAAAGTAAAAAGGGGCCTCTTCACCCAGAACAGATGAGTCACCAAACCAGGGCTGTGATGATAAAATCACAGTACATACATATAATGAAACACCACACTTATATCTTGGTGCTGTCATGGAAAGAAGTCCATGTTATATTTTTCCTTTTATTCCTTGATTTATAATTGACATAAATAAGCTACATGTTTAAACGTGCAACTTGATGAGTTTTTAAGTTTTTTTTAGTTGTAGATGGACACAATATCTTTATCTTATTTATTTTTTTATGTGGTGCTGAGGATTGAACCCAGTGCCTCACACATGCTAGGCAAGTGCTGTACCCCTGAGCCACAACCCCAGTCCCAATTGATGAGTTTTGACATATGTATATACCTTTAAAAACATAACCACAATTAAACTGAGGAACATTTATTGTTCCAAAAAGTTTCTTTATGCCCCTTGATAATCCCTTCCATCCCCCTTGGCCCTGTCCCCTGGCAAATAAGAGTCTTATTTCTTATTTCTGATAATCTGATTTCTATTATGAAAAACTAGTTTATATTTTTTAGAATTTTATATAAACAGAATCACACATTATAAAGCTCTTAACATATCATATTTCATACATTAGATTCAAGTGGATTATGAACTCCCATTTTTACCCCGTATACAGATTGCAGAATCACATGGGTTACACATCCACGTTTTTACATACTGCCATACTAGTGTCTGTTGTATTCTGCTTTGTAATGTTTTGAACAACTAATAAGAAAAAAAGAAAAAAAAGACAGACACAAAATAAGAAAATCTTCATAACATAAAATCACATCAAAAAGGCAGACTATAGAATGAGATGAACATCATTACCCTAGATATGTGTGTTACTGCACATGAGGTGTGACGCTACATTGTCTACAACCAGAAAAATGAAAAGCTGTGCTGCAACTGTGTACAATGAATCAAAATGCATTCTGTCATATATCCCTAATTAGAATAAATAATTTTTTAAAAGGCAAAAAAACCCAGAATCACACAGTAGGTATTGTTTTGTATGATGTTTAACAATTAGTATTATTATTACTTTAAAATTCATCCAGGTCATTACTGCATGTATCAATAGTTCATTCCTTTCCGTAGCTGACTAGTATTCCATTGTATAAACAAACCCAGCTTATCCATCCACCTTTTACTGGACATTTGGATTGTTTCCAGGTCTTAGCTATTACAAATAAAGCCGCTATGAACATTCCTGTACAATTCTTTGAATGAACATATGCTTTTGCCACTCTTGAGTAAATACCTATGAATGAAATGGCTGAATCACAAAGTAGGTACACATTGAACTTTTCTTAGGACACTGCTAAATTTTTTCAAAATGCTACACCATTGTGTGTTCTCATAAGCAGGTTATGAGAATCCTAATTGTTCTACATCCCTGCTTATAAGTGGTATGGTCAGTCTTTTTAATTTTAGAGGGCACATAGTAGTATCTTATGGTGATTTTAATTTGCATTTATGTAATGACTAAGAATGCTGAACATCTTTTCATGTGCTTATCTGACATCTATAAATTGTGTTTGGTGAAAGGTCTGTTCACATCTTTCCCATTTCCTATGGGAATGTCTGTATTACTGAGTTTTTAAAATTCTCTCTTTATATATATATATATATATATATATGTATATATATATATATATATATATATATATAAAATATCATCCTTTTTTAAAAAAAGAGAGATTAAAAGTATAGGTATTCAACCTAGGTATGTGTGCTTAGACAATTTGGTAGCCTATTTGCCAAAACTATTAATGACTTATAACAATAATTGGGGCAGAGGCAGTTAGATTAGTAGAGGACTTAATTTATATATTTTTAACATCCTATAAAATGTGATGAAATTATTTCCTTTTGGTTGAGGGAAAGTTAGAGGGGAAAGGCACATGTACACATACATACATAAGCCTAAAATTGAACAGTAGCAACCAAAGAGGCAAGGTATGGCCTCAAGTCATACAGTTCAAAAATTCATGGTGAAAATAGCTCAGCTCAGAAAAGCTCCTTCACAATACTTCCCAAAGTGGTACTGAGCAGAGTGTGTGAGTAGGCCGACCTAAGATAGGTCAAGAAAAACAAAAGTCCTCAAGATTTATAATCCCATGTGCTTCTGTAGAACCTCAACAGAGGCAGACAAGACTGTTCCACAGACACTGGAATGAGCTTGAGGATTCACCCAAAGGTGGGCCAACTAAGCCTCCATGAGGAAATTTAAAATAATTGAAGGAAATTAAAACCAGGACCACAGGCTGCTTTCCACCCCTTCCATCAAATTACAAGCAATGACAGGCATCATGGTGCATGTCTGTAATCACAGCAACGAGGAAACAGACAGGAGGATCACAAGTTCCTGTCCAGTCTTAGCCAGACCCTGTCTCAAAAAAAAAAAAATGACCAGGGATGTAGCTCAGTATTAAAGTACTCCTGGGTTCTCAATCCCCAGTACAAAAAAAAGTGTTACAATAAAAGAAATACAATAATCATTTCAATAAATGGTGCCAGGAAATTGGATATCCATATGAAGAAAAATGAAACTTGACCCATATCTCTCACCAATTATAAAATTCATGTCAAAATGGATTAAGGACCTTAATGTAAGACCTGAAACCATGAAACTCATAGAAAAAAACATAAGAGAAATGCTATGGGACATTGGAATGGGCAAGTATTTTTAGGGCAAGGCAAAGGAAATGAAAGCAAAAATAAACAAATAGGATTAGATCAAACTAAAAAGCTCTGTATAGCAAAGGAAATAATAAACATAGTGAAGAGATAACCTACAGAGTAAGTGAAAATATTTGCAAACTACACATATATCAAGTGATTAATATACAGAATATATAAGGAACTCAAAGAACTCAATAAAAACTCAATAAAAAATAATAATCCAATTAAAATGAGTAATGCATCCAAATAGACATTTAGGAAAAGAAGACATCCAAATGGCTAATAGGTGTGTGGAAAAATGTTCAACATTACCAATCATCAGGGAAATGCAAATTAAAACCATAATAAGATTATCATCTTACCCCAGTAAGAATAGCTATTACCAAAAAGAAGACAGCAAGTGCTGGCAAGAATGTAGAGAAAGGGAAGCCTTTTATGCTGTTAGTGTGAATGTAAATTAGTGTAGCAATTATGGAAAACAGTATGGCGGTTCCTCAAAAAATTTAAAGAACTACCTTTTGATCCAGTAATCCCACCACTGGGTATACATGGCAAAGAAAATGAAATCAGTATGTCAAAGAGACATCTGCATGCAACACTCTTCACAACAACCAAGAAATGGAAAACAACCTGAGTACCATCAACCTATGAATGAATAAAAAAACTGTGGTATATATACACAATGGAATACTATTCAGCCATAAAAACAATGAGGGGCTGGGATTGTGGCTCAGTGGTAGAGTCTCACCTAGCATGTGTGAGGCACTGGGTTTGATCCTCAGCACAATATAAAAAATATAAAAAATAAAGATACTGTATCCACCTAAAACTAAATAATAAATATTTTAAAAACAATGAAACGCTGCCATTTATGGATAGAACTGGAGATCATTGTGTTAAGTGAAATAATCCAAGCACAGAACTATGGCTACATGATCTTATTCACATGTACAATCTAAAAATTTGACCTCATAGAAGTTGACAGTATAATGAGAGTTACCAGAGGCCAGAAAGAATAGAAGGAAAGGACAGTTGGAGAGAGATTGATTAATGAATACTAAGTATAGTTAGATGGGAAAAAAGGAACACTGGTATGTTATTATACACTCAGATGACTATATATGATGATATTGTACAGTGTATTTTTTAAAAAAATAGAATATTTTTTAGTGATTTCATCATAAAGAGGTGATGACAAAGGAGATACAGGTTTACCTGGTTTGAACATTACATAATGTATGAATTTATCAAAACATAACATGGTACCCCATAAATGTATACTTTTATGTATCAGATGAAATTTTTTAATTTAAAAATAAAATTTTAAAAGTATGATCATAAGCTATATAATGCTATTTTAGTCAATGATGGACTGATGGTCCAATAAAGTAAGTCATATCACACAGTGACATCATATTCATCTTATTTTGCACATGTGCACTCTCTGATGCTCATATGACCACAAAATCACCTAATGATGCATTTGTCAGAATGTATCTCTGTCCAAGAAATTGACTATATACAGAAGGCAGTGTTCAGTTCTTATCTACCTACAGTATAGCTAAGTATGGTTGACCAAATAAATTGTTTCAAACTGAGGTCAGAAGTTTGTCCAGAACAATTCACATAACCTGTGTCAGAGCAAACAAAAGATATAGACAAAACTTTCCCTATTAGATACTAGTAAAATGAAATAAAATGGTCTGCAGACATGAATAGCCATAGAGTAGGGAGAAACAAAAAACTTACAAAATATACAAAGAACCTAGTGTGGAGCAGAATATAAACCTAGAAAAACAAACAGGTTTGTTGTTGTTGTTGTTGTTGGGAGTACTTTACACTACAGGCAACTTAATACAAATTTGATCAAAACTACACTGAAATTCCATCTCAGTCAGAATGGCAATTATCAAGAATACAAGCAAAAATAGATGTTGGTGAGCATGTGGGGAAAGAGGTTCAGTTATACATTGCTGGTGGGACTGCAAATTGGTGCAAACACTCTGGAAAGCAGCATAGAAATTCCTTAGAAAACTTGGAATGTAAAAAAAAAGAAAACTGAGAATGGAACCACCATTTGACCCCATTATCCCACTCTTTGGATTATATGCTTAAAACCAGATGAATAGATGAAGAAAATGTGGTATATACACCCAATGGAATATTACTCAGCCATAAAGAAGAATGAAATTATGGCATTTGCCAGTAAGTGGATGGAACTGGAGAATATCATGCTAAGTGAAACAAGTCCATCCCAAAAATCCAAAGGCAGAATGTTCTCTCTGACATATGGATATACTAACCCACAACAAGGGAGGTAAAGATTAGATGTTCATTGGACTAGACAAAGGGGAATAAAGGGAAGGGAGGGGGGATGGTAAAAGAACAGACAATAGAATCAATTGGACATATCTTTCTTATCCTCATATTTAAATACATGACAAATGTAACTCCACATCATGTACAACCACATAATGAGAGAGATCCTAATCAGAACAAGTTATACTTATTGTATGTATGTATAATATTACAAAATATACTCTACTGGCATGTAAAAAATAATAATAAATGGCAAAAATAAAAGAAAAAAATTTGGAGAGCCCAATTGAAAAAACAATTTCCAAGAAAAAAAAAGAATACAGATTTGATAAAAACGAAGAGCTCAAATACAAAATGATAAAAAAGGAAAATAAGAGAAAAAAGAAGACTGAAAGCAAAGTAAAAATATTGAAACGTAAAAAAAAAACAATTCATTCAAATCATTAAAATTAAAAACAGCAATAGACAAGAAAAAAAGGATAAGGAAATGAGACAAGGATAAGGAGGGGAGAAAGAAAGAAAATGGTGAAAAAAGTGATAGCATGAAGGATCAGGTTTGGTTAATCATGGTTAACATCATACAGTAAAAAACCAAAAAGCAGTGGTACAGAAACAGAGGATAAGGAAATCTAATACCCCTGAGGTGGTGAACTTAACTTATAAAAATTCCCACAATGAAGAAAGAACTCATCTAGGATATACCACAAATCAGGAAAAATGATACAGTAAATCCAATCACATGCACACACATACACCCACATGCATACTTGTGCACATGTGAACACATACATACAAAGTTGCCTACAAGGAAGGAAAACAAATCGTGTTAGTATTAGACTTCTTCACAGTTATATTCAATAGCAGAAGGTAACTTAGCAATGTCTAAAATATTATGAGGGAAAGAAAATGTGACCCAAGAATATAATACTCAGCTAAGATATCGTTCAAATATAAAGACATTTGGCAAATGCTCTTAACACGAAATAATGCAATAAATACTGCAAGTCCTTGTTGAAGGAACTTCTCCAAGATGAAATCCAAACAATCAAGAAATAAAGAATGCAGAAATAGATACACCATGATACAATTGTCAGCATATAATCCTTTTAAAATAAAAAATAAACAAACTACTTTAAAAAGCTAATGATTTATGATTGTATAACAATTTAAATGTTATAAACCTTGATAAAATCTAAATGACTTGAATGGCAAATAGGAATAGGGCAAAAGAATTGAAAGGAAACATTAGAAATCTAATCTCTTCCTCTTTCAGAGCAGAGAATCAAATAATAATGTTTAATATTGAAATGGGAACTTTCAAAAATGATTAACTGACTGCTAACGAAAGATTAGCAATTCTTCCATTTTATTTTAGTGTGTTATTCTGTTAAATTCAAACAAAATTAAATGAAATGATTTTGGAGCTGTGGATGTAGCTCAGTGGTAGAGCACTTGCCTGGCATGTGAAACCCTGGGTTTTTCCCCTGCACTGAAGAAAAAGGAAGGAATGACTTTAATTTATTATATGATGATCCAATATTATGAAGTTTCTTCAGTCTATCCATCCAGTCATCTCTCTATAGATAAAAGATATATTAAATGATTTTCACATAATATATAATGTGAAAACTTGGGTAGCAAGGATCTCAGTGATTTGTAGCTTTCTTCTTTCTCATTTCCTGTACTGTTTAATTTTTTAATTGATTTAAAAAAATGACAGCGGAATGCATTACAATTCTTATTGCACATATACAGCACATTTTTTCATATCTCTGGTTGTACATAAAGTATGTTCACACCAATTCATGTCTTCATACATGTACTTTGGATAATGATGTCCATCACATTCCACCATCCTTGCTAACCCCCTGCCCCCTCCCTTCCCCTCCCACCCCCTTAATGAATAAATATATGAAAAAGTGTTCATCATCTCTAGCAATTAGAGAAATGCAAATCAAAACTAAGATACCATCTCACTCCAGTCAGAATGGCAGCCATTATGAAGACAAACAACAATAAGTGTTGGTGAGGATGTGGGGGGAAAGGTACACTCATACACTGCTGGTGGGACTACTGTTTAATTTTTTAAAATAATGATTATGTGTTATTTTTATTTGCCTTCAGCTTGTTCTTATGAAGTAAATATGCCCAAATGTTACTATTTACATGTTACTGTTTACATGAGTTTTAGAATTAGGATTGATTTTTCCCTTTTACCCTTTTCTGCGTATTCCAAATATTCTTTTTTTAAATTTATTTATTTTATTTTTTAATTAGTTGTTCAAAACATTACATAGCTCTTGACATATCATATTTCATACATTTGATTCAAGTGGGTTATGAACCCCCCTTTTTCCCCCCGTATACAGATTGCAGAATCACATCGGAGCAGATTATGCTAAGTGAAGCTAGCCAATCCCTAAAAAACAAATGCCAAATGTCATCTTTGATATAAGGAGAGCAACTAAGAACAGAGCACGGAGGAAGAGCATGAGAAGAAGATCACCATTAAACAGGGTCGAGAGGGGGGAGGGAAAGGGAGAGAGAAGGGAAATTGCATGGAAATGGAAGGAGACCCTCATCGTTATACAAAATTACATATAAGAGGAGGTGAAGGGAAAGGGGGAAAAAACAAGGGAGAGAAATTAAGTACAGTAGATGGGGTAGAGAGAGAAGATGAGAGGGGAAGGGAGATAGTAGAGGATAGGAAAAACAGCAGAATACAACAGACACTAGTATGGCAGTATCCAAATATTCTTGTAATGAACATCTATGAGATAGAAGAATTTCTAAAAAGTAATAAAAGAATTAAAGGAATGTTGTAGCATTTCCTTAAATAACTACTTGGTTCTCACCTGGGTTCCTGCTGTTGCTCCTGAATAATCTTTCTTCCTGGCCAGATATCACCCATCTGTGTCTGATGAAGGAGGGAATGTCCCACTGTCTCTCTTTTATTTGCTTAAAGACAAACAAAAGCATATTGGGGTGGTGTTGATGAGTGTAGGAAAGGGTAACAATGCTCACAGCATCTCCTACAAAATCATAACACTTGCAGAAGGGATGGAGGTACAATCTTTTATATTCCCACAAACCAGCTAAGCCCATGGAGTTAAGACTCCACCATTCAGAACGCACTAGGATCTATGGCTAAGGGTAAGTCCTACAGGTAACCATCCCTAGAAAAGCCCAGTACCTGCAGGTTTACGCCGAAGGGACATCCTGATTATCTCACTGCCTGTGCGGTAAGCAAAGCGGTTCACTTTCTGGTCATAAAACCAGTCTCCAGTTGCTTTCTTCAGCTCTCTGGGAAGGAATGAAAGAAAATGACCAATGTACCAGGTATGGTTATACATGCCTGTAATCCAAGTTACATGGCAGGCTGAGGAAGGATTACAAGTTCAAGGCCAGTCTGGGCAAGTTAGCGATACCTTGTCTCAAAATAAAATCTAAAAAAGGCTGAAGATGTAGCTCAGTGGTAGAGCAATTGCCTAGCATGTGCAAGGCCCTGAGTTCAATCCCCAGCACCGGGAGAGGGGGGGATGCAGAATGGCTCCTGTCATTCAACTAACAAAGACTGAGGAAAAGAATTGAATACCATAGTCAGGACTCTTCTCTTACTCAGCCATAGGTTAACACTCACATTTCTTTGGCGCACACCTTGCACCTCCAGGTACCATTGCTTTCCTGGATGCGGCAGTCCCGACACACCAGGTGATTACAACCCCAACAAGTGTTGGTCTTGGGAGTCAAACGGCCCAGACTCTCTTGGCACCGGGCACAGGTCCGATCACTATAGTGTTGGCTACCCCTCTTGGCCCCTTTCCTTTTGATTTCCAGTAGTTCATTCTTCAGTCGCCTGCCAAGCCCCAAAAGACAAGCACAATTGGATTCAGGATCTGTGTAGGTCAGATGGAGAAGAGTTGAGGGGCAAAGACACACTATTTGATTCTGTGAAAGCAACAAACTCAGAGCCCAACTTGACCCAACAAAGAATTGTAAATGTCATGTACACAATTTCCTCTGAAAGTCAAATGAGAAGCAAAAAGAAAAGCTTAGATATCACTGGTCAAGGGAATGGGACCTTATACTATTTCTTGGACTCTTACCTAATCCTTTTCTCATCTGCTTTCCGAAGCTCCTCATCTCGCTGTAGAACATTAAGGATCAAATCCCTTTCCACCTCAGACAGAAAAGAGAGGTCCAGTATCTCTGACATGATGTATTCTACTTTCTCTTGTACTCCTCTTTCTTCAAAGCAACCGAACAAGGAGAACTTCCAGCGTTGCCTGAAATGAAAGAACAACCCATTTCACATAGATGATTTATTCCAGAATAGGCCCACAGCTCTAGAGCCTTTCAGTAGGCTACTTTCCTCTTGAACTAGGCTAAAGAGACAAAACAAAAGTATCTAATCTATTTACTATTCCTCTTCCAACTTGAGTCATGCCCTAAAAATGAAGATTTTTTGATTTTTCAAGGAGTTATTCATAACTGTGGGAAATGATTGGATCTTTTAGCATAAGCATTAGAGTCTAGAAAGAGCATAAAACAGTCAAACTCTCAATCTACCAAGTGGATCCTCAATCATTCAATTTTCATTACTTTAAATGTTCTCAAGTAACACAAATAAATAGGCAGCTGGTGTCTGTAGTGTAGGGAAAAATCACATGAGGGCTCCTGCCAGTTTAGTCCAATTTCTCCATTCCTGATCAGCTTCTACATTCCTGTATTCAGTCAGTATGGGGCTATGCTTCAAAAAATTACACTACCTACTCTACCTCCCAAAGTTCTTGTTGTACTATCACTACAACTGAAGAATATCTTCCACCATTTCATGAAGATTAGTTGAGCACCACTCTTTCAGGAATTATGCAGAGTGCTGGAGATAAAGATATAAATAAAACTCAGTTCTTGCCCTTAGGAAGTTTGCAGAGTAATGGAGGAGACAGACACACTGGAGGACAGTAAAATATATCAAGTGCTGTCAGGAGTATTATAAATTAAGTACATGGGAATTCAGAGAAGGAAGTAAGTAATTCTATCTTACATAGTGAAGGGGAGAGAGATCTATATAGATGGGAGGGTTTTACATAAGATTTGGATTTTGCATTATCAAACAGAGAACATATTTGTTCATGGAGGAAAAATGGTAAGAAAGTTAGATTGGGACCCAATCATAAAGTTTAAATACTCTTTAAAATGAAGAATTTAAAAATGTATTGTACCAATAATTTGAATCCAACAAACATCTTTGGTTTTGCTTTTTGATGTTAGAAATGATATGATTTAATTCATTTTACAAAGATTGCTATTTATAATATGAGAGATTTATTCAAAGAATTAATTGAAGGGCATTTGGTAGCACCCATCACATTCTAAAATAGGCAATAATAAGAATCTGCATAATAAAAATAGTCACATAAATATTATGGAAGGGCCTATTTATATAAGAGTGTTATTGCTGCATTTTAAAAAATATATTTAATTAGTTATTCATGATGGTAGAATGCATCATATATAAATGGGGTATAATTTCTCATTTTTCTGATTATACATGTTTAGAATCACATCACTCATGCAGTCATATATGTACACAAGGTAATAATGCCTATTTCATTCTACTATCCTTTGTATCCCCATATCCCTTCCCCTCCCTTCACTCCCCTCTACATAATCTAAAGTAACTCTATTCTTCTCTAGTGCCCCCTTATTTTGAATTAGCATCTGCATATCAGATGCAAACTTTGGTTTTGGGGGATTGGCTTACTTAGCATGATATTCTGCAACTCCATCCATTTACCAGCAAATGTCATAATTTTATTCTTCTTTAAAGCTGAGTAATACATTATTTTAAGAATAAAAAAGTTCTTTTTTTAATATTTATTTTTTAGGTGTAGTTGAACATAATGCCTTTATTTTACTTACTTATTTTTATGTGGTGCTGAGGATTGAATCCAGGGCCTTGCATGTGCTAGGCAAGCACTCTACTTCTGAGCTACACCCCAGCCCCAAGAACAAAAAAATTCTTAAACAGAGAAATTGTTAAACAAAATAATGCTTCCATATAATAGAATACTATGTAGCCATTCAAAAAATGTGGTAGATACGTACATACATGGAAAATATGTCCATGAGTGACAAGAAGTAACTTTAGGATAATAAAGAATTATCTCTTTTATAAAGTATCTAAACATTTGTATATTCACAGAATAAGATCTAGAATAAAAAACATAATCATTAGTTTTTCTTGGGGAGATTTGAGAGGAGACCATTTTAACCTTTTAGTTTATATAGTTCTGATTTTTTAACCTGTGTCTTCCCTTTACATTTCAAAGAAAAAACAATTCAAAGGAGGCAGGGAGATTATTGCAGTGGTCCAGGCAAAAGACAACCTAGGATTATTAACTGTGCCTCTAACTAATTGGACAAATAATTTTATATCTGTAATCCTTTGGTTTCTCATCTATAAAAGGGGGTACCTTGAAAGGTTGTCAAGAAAATTAAATAATATCCAACAAAGGGTCAATCATGCTTGGAACACTTGTTTAGAATATAAATGATTATTGAATTTTCTAAAATTATAAATTCCTTGAGCCAAGAATTGAAACAAAGGAACCAAGAATAGATTCAAGGAGAACTTGCAGAATGGCATGACTAAGTGGTAGAAGATGAAGAAGGTGAAGCTAAAGAAGCCTAGCTCACATGTCTAGGTTAGACAATTAGACTGGATGGTGACAGCCCTCACAATGACAGGCGATACAAGAAAAAAAAAAAAAGGTTTGGAAGGCACTAAGTTTTCTTTTAACCATATTGTTTGTGTTGCATACAAGATATACAGGAATTAAGCCCAGGTTGTAGTTGGAGGTACCTGGGCCTCAGGAGGAAAAACTGTTCTGAAAATAAAGATTTGGTAATCATGGCAGACAACCAGTCCAGCGTAGACAAACTAGGAAAGAAAATAAGAATCATGCTTATCTCTTCTGCTCTCCCCTGAAGATAGAAAATAAGCCCCTTTCACTTTATTGTTATTTTTTACTAATTGCTTAAAAACAACAGAAAGTATAAACAACATAAAAAAGCTATACAGGTTCCTGAACCCTCAATATTCTCTCGAATTGTCAATTTTGCAGTTTTTATTGAATGATAAGTATCAAAACTTCTTTCAAGAGACCCTTTCTAACATACTTCTTGAGGATTTATTCTTAGTTCTTTACCCCAGGGGAATATATACACTCCAAGTAAATATTTTTTAATATTCTCTTATACATCTGGCCTAATACAATATCTGATAATTTTTCATGTGACACCAATATTTTGATCACCATCACTGTCATCACCACCCCAATAGTTCCATTTATTCAGAATTTACTAGATTCCAAACAAATGATTTGCATATGTACTAATTTAATTCTTTCCCAACAGTAAGTGACTATTATTATCTCCACTGTATAGATGAAGATTCAGGGGACATGAAGTTAATTTGCCTAAGAATAAAGTAAACTTGCTGGGATTCAAGCCCAGGTAATCTGATTCTAGAGCTGGTATTCTACTGGCTCTATCCAGGCAGAATAAAGGCGAAAGCAATTATAAAATATTGAAGGGAATAATCAAATAATGTGGAAATAAATTCTCATATGTATAATTATGGCTGAAGCACTGGCCAAAATTCAGTGGTTCACAGATAAAATAGGCAACACCAGTTGCCATGCAACTACAGATCAAGGATAGCATAGGCACAGTGGAAATAAGAATAATACCAGATTTATTAGAAAACTGGTACTTGTGGAAAGGCAGCAGAGTTCTGTGATGAGAAAGCCACACAGCGTAATAAGATCAAGTAATATCAAAAACTAAGGAAGTAGGAATATCTTTGAGGAAATGAAGATAGTACCATAAATAAATAGAACTATTAGCACCATATATCTTTCCTTTATTTTTCATTTACAGATCTGAATAACCAGAACTGCCTCTCTCTGAAATTTTAAATTCAAGAATCCCCACTTTCCAACTGTATTATTCAGCTTTCAGTTACTATGACAAATACCTGAAAAAAAAAACTTAGAGGAGGAAAAGTCAACTTTGGCTCACAGTTTCATAGATCTCAGTCCAGAGTTGGCCAACTCCATTACTCTAGGCCTGAGGTGAGGCAGAATATCATAGTAGAAGGATATGGTGAAGAAAAGCTCATTCATGGCAGCCAGGAAACAGAAAAAGATTGAGAGAAAGGAGCCAAGGACAATATTTAGTCCTCAAAGGCATGACCTCAGTGACCTACTTCCTCCAACCATGCCCCTACCTGCCTACAGTTTCTACGCATCCCAGTAGTCCAATTACTCATCCATGAAATGGATTAATCCACTGATGATGTTATAGCTCTCATGACCCAACCATTTCCCAAAAGCCCTACCTCTGGACATTGCTACATTGCCTTCAGCACATGAGGTTTTGGTGGACATTCCAAATCCAAATCATAACACCAACTACAGTTCATAACCACTATACCCATTCTTCAACCTTATCAAGACCAAGTCTGTTTAGCCCTAATTTTCTTTTAGTCCTCTTGCCTCTTGTTAATATCTTCTTTTCCTATACATTCTGGATTTAGACAGCTCAACTTCTGACTATCTCTCACCAGTATATTCCATATCCATGTAATTTTGCTATAGCTTAGATTTGAATTGTCCCCTGAAGACCCATATGTTAAATGCTTGGTCCCCAGTCTGGTGCTAATGGAAGGTAATGGAGCCTTTAAGAGGTGAGGCCTAGTGGGAGGGCTTAGGTAATTGGGGGCAATCCCTCAAGAGGGATTGTGAGAACCTAGTTTGTGCACTCAACTATGAGGTAAATGGACTTTCTCAGCCACAGAAGCAGAGATGTGCTATACCACCACAGACCCAAAGCAAAGGGGCCAACTGATAATGGTCTGAAATCTCTAAAACTGTGAAACTAAAAAAATATTTCCTCTTTATAAGTTATCTCAAGTATTTTATTACAATAAAGGAATGCTGACTACCACAACCTTCATCCTTCTACCACAAGTGCCCCTAAAAATCCCAAATCAATATCAATGCCTGAACAGTTTACTACCATAACCACATACTATGCAATTCCTTATCTAAAGTCTCAGCTTTATTTTTTTGTAGTCACCCACAAATCCTGTTCCTTGTACTTGTTCAGTTTGCTTACCTAGTCCCTTTGGGTTTTATTTTAAGCCTTTGTTTATTTTACATTCCCACTTTCTTTCCCTCTAGACCTATTAGGCATCCTTGTCTCACACTTGTAAAAAATTTTTTAAGCCCATCAACCATGAATTCTATTAGCTCTCTGCTTTCTCTTCCCCTATCACTTGCCATTCTGACTCCTTTCAGAAGCTATATCACACCCCCACCCTACATTCAACCACCGATAGCTTCTGTTTCCAACACTGACCCAGTTTCAAGTCAGCTAAATTGAAATGGGTTCTTGCAGAATTGGTAATGGAGAGAAGAAAACAGAATAGGAAGAAAAATTAAAAGAAAAAAAAAGAAAACATAGGGGGTAAAAGACAAACAGAATAACAAAAGGTAAGATGGTTAAAACAAGTTCAAATATATTGATAAATATAAAACACATATGAGCAAAACTTATACTTTAAATACAGAGAAAACAGATTCAATAAAGGAAAAAAATACAGCAATGTGTTATACATAAGGGAGATATCTAGAATATAAATTCAGGGAAAGATTGAAAGCAAAAAAAAAAGGAAAAATATGTACTAAGTAAATGCTATCCAAAAAAAAAAGGTTTAGGTAGCCATATTAATATCTGAATGGAAAAATTCAAGACAATAAAGAATAAAGGAGAGGGAAGATGACAACATACAGATAATAAGCCTGTATCCAGTAATAAAACATTCTTTAAATGCATAAAGGAAGATTAAGTACAACTACAGAGAAATTTAAAACTTGACCATCAAACTGGTAGGTTAGCATACCTCTAAATCATTATTTCAATTATTAACATTACAAATAGAAAATTATTAAATATATAAGCAAGTTGAACAACAATATGAGCTTGATTTAATGGACATGTGAAAAATTCTATATCCAATTGGAAAATTATACTCTTTCAAGCACATATGGAATATTTATCCCACGAATTAACCATGTATTAGGCTGTGATTCAGGTCTCAATAAATCTTTTTTAGATCATTTTCATACAAACCATGATCTTTGACTTGAAGGAAATTAAATAAGAAATCAATAAAAGAATTTTTAATCTCAACACTTTTCAGAAATTTATGAAGGTACTTCTAAATAACCTATAGGTCAAAGCACAAACCATAATGAGACTTAATCTTTCATTAAATCTTAGAAAAGAAACTTGCCTTTTGCCTCACCCCCTCCCCCACCATTCCCTATACTATGGGATAAAATATCCTCTAGAAATTAAAAAAGGGAATTGCGGGATAAAAATAATGATTTCATGTACAATGAATTAAGTGATATCATTTTGTGATACATGGTGCCTCACATTTTGAAAACTCAAACTCAGAAAAATAATGTAGGTGCAAATACAGTTATATACAATAAAAAAGACAAATGTGAAGTTGGAGGAGCTATGACCATAAAGATACTATGAATTTACAAATACAAGGGTTTAATAGAGAAACCAAAGCTCAAGAAAACTTAACGCCCTTTATTTCCATTCAGTCACAGGTGTGTAGTCAAAAAGGCAAGGATTACTACAGGGAAGACCACAGCTCAGATAACATGAGTGTCAGAACCTGAGTTTGATGGTCAGTTTGTTTCATGTTAGTCCTGCAGTGTCAGGATTCAGATGAGTCAAGACTCAGATGAAATATCTTAATATAATATCCTTGTGGGACCCATGCTACTCACCAAAAAAATTTTAGAAAAGGTGGCTTGTTTAGTTAGCAATATTGTACAATTATTACTAAAAATCAGGTTGTTTTTTCAATGAAAATACTTAAAAAAGCATTAAACTAAACTTTACCATCAAAAATGGAGGTTAACATATCTCTCTCATCTACTGATAGTACACATTTGATTTAATAGATTTATGTACAATTCTACATATCCAACCTATATCCTAATCTTATAGATTAAGAATAAGGAATAAACATTGAAACTAACATTCACACAACTGGTTTTCAAGAAGGGGAAGAACAAGTTATCTCAAAGTATTTGAGATTCTAAAGACCAGTTTTAAAAATGAAAAGGGAGCATGTAATAATGAAAATAGTGGTGTAAAACAGACTTGAGATAAATCCTAGCTCTCCTATTTATCATCTATATGACCTTGGGAAAGAACTTACAATATTTAAAAAGTTTCCAAAAGTATAGAATTCCATATAAGAATAGTACATAGATTAAAAATCATTGTTGGTTTTCCAAAATTGAAAATTTATGTGAATTAGGAAAACACCAAGTAATAACTCTGCATGGGGCAGCAAATATACAACACATTTTGCTGTGTTAAATTTGTTGTGAACACTAATCCCCCTACTTTCCCAAACATGAAGGCTATGTATAAATATAAAGATGATAATATTCGAGTTCAAAATAAAATTTCCACCAGAAGTGATCTTCTTGAAGGCAAAAGACCTATATCTGGACCTCATATCTCCACGGGCTTGGCACAGGTGCCTGATATACCATATGAGCTGAATAAATATTTAGTGAATATTTTCAATCAGAAATCTATTTGTGCATATGTGTTTAAACTTAAACCTACAGAAGCTGAAGAGGAGTATTAGAACTAAGAAGAAAAAATTTTTTGTTGTTGTTTTCCTGAGACAGTATGTGTGTTTTGGTTAAAACCTTGGACTATAGAGCAAGACTGTCTGAATTTGAATCCCAACTTCATCACTTACTAGCTATGTAACCTTGGGCAATTTACTAATCTCTCAGTGACTCAATTTCTTCATTAGTTAAAAAAAGATAACTGTACCTACTCTTTTGGGCTTGCATTATACAGATTAAAGGAGTTTTTGAAATATGTAAAATGCTAAAAAAAATGCAAAAGCAGAGAATGCTCAGTGTTAGTTTTTTTTCTTTTGAGGAGCTGGGGATCAAACCCAGGTCCATGTTCAAGCTATGCAGGTGCTCTTCCACTGAGTTACATCTTCAGCCCATATTTTGTCAGTTTATATATGTGTATTCATGTTTTCAGGCTTAACTAGTAGGTCTTAGAAAATGACATTCATTTCCTTTTAGATAATACAGATGAACTGTGAATTAAACTGTATCTAGACATCATTTAAGTTTCAGGCTTTTTTTTAGATTCACTGTGGTCTATTCATATATGTATGTAGGAAAGTTATGTCAGATTTCAGGCCTTTTTTAAGTGAGTAATTATGCTGAAAACCTTATAAGTGAAAGAATAATTTCTGACAAATTAACTCATGCTCATGGTCTAAAAAGTTGAACTGGCATTAAATTATTCCTCTAAATGTACAAACTGTAATTATATGGTGGTTTTGTATAAAACTATAATGGATTATCACTCATATTCTACCAAAGTGATATGATAAAAGTATTTTGCCATTTAGACTAAGGATAACAAATGATTTTGGCAATATTTATACCTCACTGAGCATGAAAAGTGAACCAGAGTCTTTCAAAGAACCAGAGTCTTAACCAAGAAGCCTTAAACTAAACTGCTCTTGTTAAGTGATAATATATGTTACACAGAAACTGATTAGTGATTTATCTATATTCCTGTATGCCACATTCTGTATACATTTGAACATAGTTATTTAGAACTGATTTAGCTATGTCAAAGAAGAAATGTGATGATGTCTACACTTTTGAAAGATGATAATTGAAATTGGGCTACATATTATAATTGGTCACAATAATTGCAGATTACAAAATGTCATCTTGCACAAAAGATGAAAAACAAAGGATGAATTTCTACCCTGCTTTAAACAGCAACAAATAGACAAAATACATAAAGTAATGGTTTTTGAGACATTGAACATCAGTCAATGCAGGACTATGATCTCTGAGAGATGGGAAACAAATGAGTTGAACCTTTTGATTTTCTCAATTTACTGTCTCAAGAGAGTTTTCAGGCCATGGTACAGGAAGGAAGAAGCCTGGGAGAGTTTGGTGAACTCTCCAAGTTGAGAAAACAGCACTGAGAGTCTGAGAAAATCCAAATAGCTAGAATTCATAACATACAGCATTGATAGAACTGCATAGAGAAAGGTATTTAGAGACCTACATCTAGTCTCCCTGACATATTCAGCAAAGGACTGATAAGTGTATGGAACATCTGTGAGGAAACTACTCCAGGAGAAGAATCACCTGAAAGAATTCAAAAGTACCATACCTGTTGTTCACACAGGGACAGGAATAGTGCCTATTCTCATCAAACTGGAAAACCTTATGATTTACAGCATACTGGCTAGAGTACTGAGGGTCTCAGTAGTGAGAAATAATTAGTCCTAGACCAGTGCACTGCTCTGGTCCTGCCTACCAAATCTAAACAGAAAAACCTGAAAGGATCAATCTGTTACCAAGCAACTAAGTACATCCCAGAATAGAACTCAAAAATATCTACAGTAATATCAAAATGGGTAGAACCCAACAAGTTAAAATTCTCGATATCTGGTACCCAATAAAAATTACCAGGCACACAGAAAAGGAGAAAAATAGAATCTGTAATGAGAAGGAAAATCAATTAAGATGACTAACTGACATAAATGTTAGAATTAACCAAGTCACTAAAGCAGGCAGTTATTATAACCACATTGTATATGTTCAAAAAGTTGAGGAGAGACACGGAAAAGATTTTTTTTAAAAGACTTAAACCTAGAGATAAAAACTACAACATCTCAGATGAAAAATGCACTGGTTACAATTAACAACAGATTAAGTATTATGGTGAACTTGCAGACACAGAAACTATCCAAAATGAAACACAGAAATAAAAAAAAAATTTAAAAAATAACAGAATTAATGAGCTGTGGGATAACTTCAAGCTGCCTAATGTACATGCAATTGGAGTCATCAAAGGAAGTGGAGGCACTGAAAAAATACTTAAAGAAATAATGACCTAAATTTGATGAACACTATAAATTGTCAGATCCCAGAAGCTCAATGAACTTCAAGCACAAGAAACATAAAGAAAACCACTCCATATGGTCAAACTGTTTAAAACCAGAAATAACAAGAAAAATCTTAAAAGCACTCTGGGTAGGGGAAGGAGGACACTTTACATAAAGATGCACAAAGATAATGATGAAAACAAATCTATCATTGGAAACAATTTAATTGTGACAACAATGGAAGGGCACCTCTAAGATATAAAAGGGAAAAAATTTCATCAATCTAAAATTCTACACCCAACAAAATATTATTCAACAACAGAGGGAAATAAAGGTTTTTCATACATGCTAAAGTTGAAAGAATTAATCATCATCAGAACTGCTCTATAAAAAATGTTAAAGGAAGTCCTTCAGGCAGAAGGAAAATAATACAAAAAAGAATGAAGAATACATGTAATGGCAATTATGTGAGTATAAATACTTGTATTATTTAATTTTATTTTAAAAATATAATTGAGGGCCTGGGGTTGTGGCTCAGTGGTACAGCACTCATCTAGCATGTGTGAGGCCCTGGGTTTGATCCTCAGCACCACATAAAAATAAATAAATAAAATAAAGGTATTGTGTCCATCTACAACTAAAAAATATCTTTATATATATATATATATATATATATATATATATATATATAATTGATTGTTTAGAGGAAAACTAATAATGTATCATGAGGTTCAAAACATATGTAGAGGGAGGGGCTGGGGTTGTGGCTCAGTGGTAGAGCACTCGCTTGGCACATGCAGAGCCCTGGGTTTGATCCTCAGCACCACAAAAAAATAAATAAACAAAATAAAGTTATTGTGTCCAACTACAACTAAAAAATAAATATTAAAAAAAACAAATGTAGAACAAAATCCGAACTCACATAACCTGATTTCAAGACTTATTATTAATCTAAAGTAATCAAGCAAGTGTGATATTGACATGAAGATAGACAAATAGATCAGTGGAACAGAATAGAGAGTACAAAAATCAATTGTTATGTTTAGAGTCATTTGTTTTTCCTTATAAAGCTACAAGACAGTTCAGTGGAGAAATGATAGTCTTTTCAACAAGTAGTACTGGAAAAACTGGATAGCCATATTTCAAAATGCAAAGATTTCTGACATGAAGCCAAAAAATGATGCAGAACATAATAAATTAGACTTCATCAAATTAAAACTTTGGCTATTTTAAAAATAATTAAAAGAAAATTAAAAAACAAATCATATATTGGAAGAAAATAGTTGTTAATGACATGACTGATAAGGACATAATATCTAAAGAATTCTGAATACTCCATAATTTTAACACCTCAAAAATTTTTAAAAATATACAACACTTCACCAAAGAAGAAATGCAAATAGCAAATGAGCATATGAAAAGATTCTCAATGCCATTAACTATTAGGGAAATGCAAACTAAAACCACATATCTCTATGTGCTTATAACAATGGCTAAAATAAAAAAAAATAGACCAAATGTTGGGAAGAATTTGAAGCAACTGAATCTCTCAAGCACTACAGTGATGTGGAAGAGATATATAATGTAAAATGGTACAATCACTTTATGAAACAGCTTATTTGTTTTAAAAAAATTAAACATGCATTTCCCATATGACCCAGGCTTTCCATTTTCAGGTACTTACCCAAGAAAAGCAAAAACATATGCCCACCCACACAAAGACCTGAATGTGAATGTTAACAACAATATCGTTCACAATAGACAAAACTTAGAAACAACACAAATGTCTATTAAGAGGTAAATGAGTAAACAAATTGCAGAATAGCCATTCAATGGTGTTCTGCTCAGCAATAAATAGGAATGAACTACTAACACACACAGTAACATAGATGAATCTCAAAATAATTATGGTGACTGAAAGAAGTCCGGCAAAAAAGAAAACACAGTGCAGAATTTCACTTGTATAGAACTCTAGAAAATGCAAATTAATCTATAGTGACAGAAAACAGATCAGTGGTTGGAGGTGGGCAACAGAATAGAGAGGAACAGGAAGGAAAAATGACAACATGGTACCAGAAAACTTGTAGAGGTGTCATAGTCCATTTCATACTGGCATGACAGAATACCAGAGATTGGATAATTTATAAATAAGAAATTTCTTTGACTTAGTTCTGGAGGCCACAGGTGGTAAGAGGCTCTTTCTTCATCATCTTGTGGCAAAAGGTAGAAAGGCAAGAAAGTGTATGCACACAAAAGAGAAAAGGCAGGGCAAAGGACAAGAGGGGCCAAAATTACTTATATAAGCCACTGGCACAATAATGACATTAATCCATTTATGAGGATAGGACCTCATAACCAAAACACCATTAGGCCCCATTTCCCAACACTGTGGCATTGGAGATTAAGTTTCCCAACATATGAACATTGTGGAAACACACTGAAACCACAACAGGAGGTAATCATATGTTCATTATCTTTCATGGGTATTCATAAATGTCAAATTTATTAAATTTTATAGTTTAAAATATGTGTAATTTATTGTATGTCAATTATGCCTTGATAAAATTATTTAAAATTTTTAAAGATTATATGTAACTTTCTTCTTGTAATCATAAATTTTATAATTCCAGAATACATATAAGGTGCCAGAAGATTTTTAATTAATCTAAACAATAAAATATTTTATGCCATGGTTTTAAAATAGAGAATAAGCAATACAAAGTATATTTGAAATATTTCCATTATTGTATAATTTTATTGCATAAAAGATATGCTTCATCTTGTAACTCATATGAAAACCTTCAATGAGTTGTAAACAATTTGTTAAAAATTTAAAATGTAACATGCTCAGAGCAGGGAAGATGGTGTAGCAACAAAACATTTTTATAACTGGTGCCTGGAACTAGAATATGAGTGTCATTATTTACTAAGTTCATCCAACAACACACTCCTTTTATTTTTAGACAAATCTTTTGTGAAGTATCAGCATTAAAATCAAGTACAAAAATAAACATAAATTAGATCTTCAAGTAGCTGTATCTTAAACCAAGATTTTGTTTAAATGAAGCATACTTAATGTCACCACTCTCATCAAAATGAGAGCAAAGGTTACTCTACCATTAATAAATATTAAAATTAAGATTAAACAGTGTTCATCTTTCATCCTTTATGTCCAGCTTTGTACATGCTTGATAATATACTATAAGTATAATGTTAAATTTATAACTTACAAATAAATAAATATATATCAGGGTTATCCAAATTTTGAATGATAAGAGTAAAAGATCAAAAAGTTGGAGAAATTTTTCCAAAAGGAGAGTTGAGGGAAACCATTCTTACAAACTGCCATATGTTTCCGTGATTCTGCTTACATATAGAGAAGATTTATTTTAATTAGGAAAAAATAAGTCATTCTGATGATTATAATCTATGTTGCCATAAGGCATACACAGCAGCCTCTATTAACTATCACCAAGGCAATGACAATATCCAAAGCAGATCCATCTAAAGCACTGTCACAATTAATATTACTTTAAGTGTGGGTCTTCAAACATAAGTGAAGCGTAGCTCAAAGGCTAGCAAAATCTAGTACCCAAGGTATGGGCATAGCTTTATAGTTTATAATCTAATGGTAAGAGCTTATTTTAGAACATAGAAAAATGAAACTATATCTGGGGTATGTGGTTGAGTCTCTAGAATTTTTTAAAAATCCTTATAGAGTGGCTGGGGTTGTGGCTCAGCAGTACAGTACTCACCTAGCACATGTGAAGCACTGGATTTATTCCTCAGCACCACATATAAATAAATAAAATAAAGGTGTTGTGCCCACCTACAATTAAAAAATGTTTTTAAAAACCCATATAGAAAAGAAAGCTTCCAGGGCCAGGCACAATGGTAATCCTCTAATCCCAGTGACTAAGAAGGCTGAGGTAGGAGGATCAAAAGTTCGAGGCCTGCCTTACCAATTTAGCAAGACCCTCACCAACTTAGCCATACCCTGTCTCAAAACAAAAAAATAAAAATGGCTGGAGATGTAGCTCAGTAGTAAAGTGCCTCTGTGTTAAATCCTCAGTACAAAAAAAAAAAGGAAAAGAAGAAAGAAAAGAAAAAGAAGAAAGAAAGAAAAAGAAAAGAAGAAAGCTTCCAAGGACCCAGGACTTCCAGAAATCAGAAATCCCCTTGTCTGGATCTATCCACCTATACAAAAAGGTACTAGTTGATAGCATCTTACTGGTAATATCTGAATGGGCATGCAACACGGTTTATAGTCAATACAATATTGACATTGGGATACTGTATTGGTATTGTATGAACTGCTCCATTCAATTTTAAGGTGATATCTCTCCTAGAAGTTTATAAATATGTTTATGAAAACACATGTGTTTAGCTATGTATTCTAAGCTACTCAAACTCAAAATAGATTCAAATTACAAAGATGCTAAGTCTAGCTTCTCAGAAGTTTCAACGTCTTTTTAGGTATAAACCCCCACCCAAGCTCCTCCTGGCTCCTGAATTAAATGATGTAAATAGATGTCTCCCCAAAGATTCCTCTGTGATACCTCCTTCTGCTGTCCTGGTAGTTATAACTGAATGTCTGTGTGCCTTCTACGTCTTTCCCTGGCCTGAAGCTTTGTACTCTGCACTGTTTACAGAATGTGAACTAGTTGGGAGGCCACCATGTGCCAAGTGCTATGCTAGCTGGCAAAGGATAAAAGAATAAAGCATAGTCCATGGCCACAAAGAGCTCACAGTCTAGTGAAAAGAGATACTTAAACAGATAATCATATAAAAACATGGTAAGCAAAAAATATATATGCATGGGATATTGTGAGAATACCAAGGTAGTGCACTTAATCCAGCAGGGGAAAGGGAACGAGAAAGGATATCCAGCAGACGCACATGAACTGGTTGTAAATTAATGTGTAGCAGTTGGTTAACCAGGAGAAAGAGGGCTTTCCAGGAAGACTGCATAGCATTTGCAAAAGCATGGAGGCAAAAAGCAACATGGTATGAGCAAGCAGTGCAGTAATGCTGGCTGGTAATTGTATGGGAGAATGTGGAAGGGGCAGGTGGAGACCACATCACAAGAGGCAGGGGGAGTTTGATATGCTATATTCAGAAGCAATGCTAACTGGCTTTTGACAACAGGAACCATTGAAGTGTTTTAGATAAGGCAAGGACCTGTTAGAGAACTCTGACACCAAGACAGAATGTGAATTTGAGGAGGATGTGGCATAAATCCAGGGGGAACATGATGAGATCTAAGAGTAGAGGGTAACGATGAAGAGAGGGAAAGGGGCATATTACAAACACAACAATGATGAAAAATCTGCAGGACCTGTGAGTGTCCTATAACACAGAAAAGCCTCTTCTACTAGGACTAGGAGTTCTGATGTGTTACATCTCTAATTAAGAACAGTATAGCATAGAATAGTGCTTAAAAGTACTGGGTCTGGAACCAGGCTGCCTGAGTTCAAATCCCTCCTTCACTACTCTTTTAGTTATATGAACTCTGGGCAAGTTGTTTAACCTCCATGAGTATCAGTTTCCCCATTTATAATTTGGCAATAATAACTCCTGCCTAAGACTGTGAAGATTTAAGGATGTATCATGAGTAAAAAGCATGGAATAGTGGACTGGCCTAACATAAGCACCTAATATTAGTAGCTGTTTAGTTTTAATTATTATTAACTTTATGCTTTGGAAAATATATGAGCATATGGCTGTTTTGACATCTTTCTACGAAACTTGAGAAACCTAATCAGCATTTTTGCCCAGATGGAAAGTCACAGTACCTCTCTGCATGGGGGTAGACTGACAAGCATAAATATTAAGCAAATGTTAGTAATTAGATATGATCAGTTTAAAAGACATTTATTTATACACTGTTCCAGACAGGATTTAAAGTGTCTTACAAAGATACATAAAACATAACAAAATAGCATGAATTTAAAAATTTGGATCAAAAGGAAGAAAAACAGGAATTGAGACAAAGTGAAAAATCAGAATCAAGGCTCCAAAACCAAAAAGCAACCAAGCCTTCCCACTGATTAACTGGGGTCTAGACCCCCATTGGCCCACCCATGGAGCACATTCATGGCTCACACAACAAGCCCTAGGGCTTGCCCCTACTCAGTCCATTTTCAGAAGTATTAGAGTAGCAAGTTGAATTTTGTTTTTCCCTAACACTGAGACATTTACAACTAGCTCTCAATTTTACAAGATTCTGATTTATGTTTTGCACTAAGATTTTGGCTACAAATGATCCCTTTCAAAATGTATTCCATAAAAGTAGGGTTTGCAGGTGCTGAAGCATTTTGCAGTTTTTGCTCCTATTGAAATATACACCAACTGATGAAGATGATGGTGATGACAATGATGACAGCAAACACTTCTATAATGCTTATTATGTACCAGGCACTCTCCTAAGCACTTTATATAATGCAGTTATTTAGTCCTGACAATCACACTATGAGATAGGTATTAGAATTGTAACATCTATCTTGTAAGAATTGTTATATCTATTTTATATCTATTACAATTATTATATCTGTTTTATAAAAAGTATTATAATTATTATATCTATTTTATTTTATATTTGTGGAAGTGAGTCCAAAATTGAGTAAATAACATGCCCAAGGTCAATGCCCCTTAAGTGACATAATAAGTGACAGTCTACTTTTTGGGCCCAGGCAACCTGGCTCCAGAGTCCTAGCTTTTAACCATTAATTATGCTAAAATGTCTCTTCAAATTCTGCAAATATTACTCTGTGTGGTAATAATTGGAAAATGAGATATTTTACACTTGGGAACTTGGGGTGGTTTTTTAATCTTTTTTATAACTCTATTTTGCTTATTTACTTTTATGTGGTGCTGAGGATCACATGTGCAGCAAGGCAAGCACTCTGCCTCTGGGCCACAACCCCAGCACTTGAGGTGTTTTTTAAGCTCTCAGTTACTAACAGATCAATGATTGAAAAGTCCGCAGTCTGGCTTATTTTCCCAGTCTTGTGAACTGTCCTCTACACGCTGAAGAGGACCCTTTGTCCTCTTCTAGACATCTCTTCTGAAGGATTGCAAGAGCATAGTGGTTAGGGTAGCAAGAGTAATTAAAATATCTCTTTTGTTAGCTCTTAGAATCACACATGGGAACTAATTCCTCTAGACGGAATCCACATGTTTACCTTTCAATACCATCAAATTATATTCATAAGTAAAGGAAATTCCCACTTCAAATAATAAATAAGACCTAAAGGGAAGCTGGACATTGTAATCTACAATTTTTTTTCAACAAAGTAGTTGTTTTGGATATGTGGAAATGTGATCTTATTTTCATGATTTCACATTTTACCCCAGCTCCTCAGCAACTCAAGGCATCTTAAACCCACCATCAATCCTAAGGAGCAAACCTCCATAAATGTGATCCATAAAAGTTTAAAATATCATAAACTGAGGCCATTTGTCCAAACACCCGACCTGGCTACAGGGGAAATTTCAGGATAAGGATATAGCTCAGTGATACAGTGTTTGCCTGGCATACATGAGACCCTGAATTCAATCTCCAGCACTACCAAAAAAAAAAAAAAAAAAAAAAAAAAAGAAAGAAAGAAAGAAAGAAAAGAAAAAGAAAAATCACATTTAGCTTTCTGAAAACTTTTGAAACCTATACTGGAAGCTTCCAGTCAGGCTCCATAAGATCCCAATAATAATGTTGATGGGTAAAGAATAGCCAATTCACCCTCTTCTCTGCCACAGTCCTTTCCTTAAGAGTTCAAGAGTTTTAAAAGACCCAGAAATTCCCAACTAAAAGAAGAGGGGTATAGTTCAGCTTAGTGGCATAGCACTTGCTTATCATGTGCAAGACCCTAGGTTCAATCTCTCACTCTACAAAAAAAAAAAAAAAAAAAAGATATTGTAAAATCAGATCATTTATATGCACAAAACATTTTTGAAAAGTTTGATAAGAGTCAACACATTATTGTTTTTTAATCAGCCCCATTACTGCATAGAACACCACTATCTTTCCTTTATTCAATAAGCTTTGATAAAGCACATCCCCACAAAGAAGATCCTGCCAGGATCACAGATGGTGGAGATACCTAAACTGAACTCTAGTTAGCATCTGAATATTTCTTGCAAGCCACGTCACCTAAAAATCACTCACACTCAGTCCCCTTAAATGAGAAATCATGATGGTTAGTGACTAATCCAGCCCATGTTCACACATAAGTGTGATTTCATGCATTTGGTTTCTTTTTAATTTTAGGGATGCTGTGATCTAGCTATGGTCACAGAAACTTTCAACATAATCAAATATCCTGTAGCCAAACTTAAATAGAACTGCATACACATCAGATAATTTTAAAGTGTTAAGGCCTCTAAGACATTAAATAAATGCTAATTTATTTCAAGTAAAATATCAAGAAATATATACATGAGCATATATATATATATACACAAATGGCTAGGTATAAATTTGAAAATAATATAAAATAAATGTAAGGTATTAACTTACTGTAAGCCCTCTTTCCCTCCTAAACTGTTCAACCATAATTACTTTACACATGGCATCAAATCCCTTTTGTAAGATTAGTACAGATATTCTCAACATCTGTTCTACATCTAGAAGCGATGTTCTAATATTTAAAAAATAAAGTATAAAAATTAAAACCACTTAAACTGTTCAAATTAGATTTGTATATATTTGTTTATCTTTAATACTGACATAGTACATAAAAGTGCCTTAAAAATTCTAAGGAAGAAGAGGTATAAATTCTCATAATTCATTTAGTATACTTTAAAATAAAACAAGGCACCCAAAATGTTTAGATATACTTTCCTAGTCCCAAGTATTTAATATTTGACCCTGGTATTATTATTAATTCTAAATAGAACTACATGCAGGAATCAGCATATCAACAAAGATACCCTTTTATTGTATAAAAATAAAGAATCTCTTGCTAGGCACAGTGGCACACGCCTATAGTCCCAGCAGCTCTGGAGTCTGAGACAGGAGGATCGCAAGTTCAAAGCCAGCCTTGGCAAAAGTGAGGCAACTCAGTGAGACCCTGTCTCTAAATAAATACAAAAACAGGCTGTGGATGTGGGTCAGTGGTCTAGTGTCCCTGAATTCAATCTGCAGTACCAAAATAAAATGAAATAAAGACTCTCTACAATTATTACATGTGAATTAAATATTTAAAAAGTAAATAATCTCCCCCCCCACTAGACTGTAAGCTATATGAGAGAAGGGACTTGGTGGTTTTGGGGTCTGTGGGGGTGCAAGATTTCATTTTGTTCATTTCTTCAATGCCTAGGGTGCTAACTGGCCTGAAAATGCACACAATAAATATTTGTTGAGTAAATATTTGTTGAATAGCATCAAGAATACCATGTAACATTCAACCACACCCAAGAGCTTATCATTTAGGACTCCACCACCTTTGATATCATTAATTCAATACTACTCTCTGACTATAACCTCCTAACCTTCTAGTCTGTTCACTTAGTGACTCCCCCAAGCCTCTTCTCAATCCTCATGGGAGCAGTCTTCCATAGATCCTTCTACTTTCATCTTGTCAGTTTCCTCGTGTCTTCCCTTCCTTTTCTAGAATGTTTGGATTCTATTATTTCAACTGCACTCTCATACATCATCCTCAATAACACATAACTGCATTACAAATCTGAGGTACTTTATGTCTACACAGGGACTCCTGATATCTAGTGAAAAGCAAAATCCATCTGGTAGATTATTATCCATATGAATTATTGGTTACCAAGCTTACCTCAACACTCCCTGGCACTGCAACTATGCTTCCCTGGTCCTTGCTTTCCTGTTCCCCATGATAACTAATCTAAACCATCCTCAGGTACCTCAAAAATCCAACCCAAACTCTGTCCCATCTCAACTCCTGCTCTAAGAGATTGGTCTTACTTTTTACATCATAGAGAAATATAAATGCCACCAGACAAGTGCTTCCTGCCAAATATATAAATCTATTTTCACCTAGACCTATTCAGGATAATCCTCCACTTCATTCTGGATCCTCTCCCATCTGGCATAAGTACTTTAGCCAATAAGGACTTTCCTTTATCATTTATCCCTTCCTTCCCACCAGCCTTTAAAGATACTAAAATTCCTCCTAAATTATTAAAAGTAAACTTCCCATATCTGAACCCTTCCCCCACTACTACCCTTTCTCAGCTCTTCAAAAACAATATCCATAAAGAATTATCCATATACACTCCTTCCACCTCCTCATCTCCCCAATTACTTCTTAACCCACCACAGTCTAATTTTCCACCTCACATTCCCCCAAAAGTGTTCTAACTAGGGACACCAAGAGTTTCCTAATTCAATGGAAAATTCTTAGTCTTTACCTTCCTAGACCTTTCCTAGTCTTCAGCACCACTCACCCTTTTTTGATAGAGCCATACTCTTTTGTAAACCTTATTCTACTGATATTCAACATAATATAGTCAACATATACTATACATATATACACACATATATATATGTTCAATGTCTGAAACAGCAAAAAATTAAAGAATATAAATATCAATCTATAGAAAATTAATTAATTATGGTTCATATACACAATTGAATATTATACAGTTGAGAAAAAGGAGATAGTTCTATATATCTGACACTGAACACTTGCTATTGCATATTAAGCAAAAAATACCTTACAAAACATATATACTATGATTCTACTTGTATTTCTTTTTTTACCCGTAAGTGTAGAGAGACTGGTTGGATGAATGGATGGAAATAGTCTATCTAGGCATGGAAAAATGTCTGGAAATAGACACAAATTTAACATTGTTGCCTCTGAGAAATGAGATTAGCAGAGGAGAACAGTTGATTATGTTAGCTTTTACCTGGTCAACCAATAAAAAAATACTCAGATCTGTCAACACACCAAGCTAGGTAAGAAAGAAGTTCAAAGGAGATAAAAAATGAATGGCCACAAAGACTGGAGGGAAAGACTTTGGGGTTTCCAGAGATGAGAGAAGAGGAAAAAGAAGGGTAATTCATGGTTTCAAACAAGAAAGAAATCTACTAAAATCAAGGAGAGGTAAATATCCAATAGAGAGCACAAAGAGATAATTCTTAAGTGATGAAAATCAAGTGGCCAACAGATGTCAAAAAGAAAACATTTTACACTCACAAGCAATAAAGTTTTTTTTTGTTTGCTTATCAATTCAGCAAAATTTTTCTCCATAATGTCATTTATTGCTAGTTTCTCTCCCACCCCTGATCCAGAATCACATTCAGTTGTCAAAACTCTTTGGTCTCTGCCTTAGTTTGTTCAGGCTGCTATAAGGAAGTGTCACAAACTGAGTAGCCTAGTAATAACAGAAATAAAAATCAGCTCTCTGTATATGCAGGTTATGGAAGATTCAACATCTGCAGATATTCAGAAAAACTGCATCTGTACCGAATGGTACAGACCTTTGTCTTGCCATAATTTCTTAAACAGTACAGCAATATAGTATAACAATTGAGTACAGTTCATTTACATTGCATCAAGTATTATAAATCATCAAGGGATTATTTAAAGTCCATGGGAGGATGCATATAGGGTCTATGCAAATCAACTCAGCAAAATTTTATAGAGACAATGTTAAGTTTTTAAAAAGGAAGGTTTAAGAGGCACTCTCATACTTTGCTGGCAAATATAAATTAATAAAACCTATTAGAAAGCAACATTACATTTTTATTTCTAAAAAACTGAACTTCACAGAACTTACAACAATTGCAATTAATAATATTGGTAGGGAGACTGGGGATTGGACTCAGGGGCACTCAACTACTGAGCCACATCCCCAGCCCTATTCTGTATTTTATTTAGACACAGGGTCTCACTGAGTTGCTTAGCTCCTCGCTTTTGCTGAGGATGGCTTTGGACTCACAATCCTCCTGCCTCAGCCTTCAGAGCCACTGGGATTACAGGCATGGGTCACTGCACCCGGCCTGCAAATAATAATTAATTACATTTAACATATGCCTACTCTGCTGAAATAAGCTCCAAAAAAAGCCATTGTCTACCTTCATCTCTACAACATCTCAAGTATATGGATGGATGGATGGATGGATGGATGGACGGATGGACGGATGGACGGACGGAGAGACAGACCGACCTACTGCAGGATCCTGGCATACGGTAGGCAATCAGTGGGCAGATTGTACATTCTCAGTAAATCAATCCATACTTTCTGATAAGCTGCTAGCAACAGTTAAAGACACTGATACTAAAGCTATTCTAATGCCTAAACTGGTAGAGCTACAAACAAGGAAACAGTGTAGACACCATGGAAATGTCATATCTCTTACAAATTATTCCTGTTCAAGGTCTGGTCACCCAGATAAGAAAGTCACAGTGGCCCATCATTTCAAGTCTACTTTTGCTAGCAACAACCAATCTCCTGCCTTCTCATATTTCAGTCATAGTCACCCAGACAAATCCCTTAAACTAGATTCTCTGCACTTTATTTCTAGACCTGGGGAAATGAGTGCCACTAAAGAGAATGGGACAGACAGGTTCTGTGACTGGAGGTAGAGACAAATTCAAATTATCCAAGCCTCTTTTTGTTTATTTTTCTAGCTTTATGGGAGTATAATTGACAAAAATGCATGTATTTGTGGTGTACAACATGATACTTTAATCTATATATGCATAATTTTGATAATGTATCCCTACAGAGTTCTTTTCATCCCACTCAAATGCCATTTTAGACCTTTGTAAACAGGGGGTGTCACCTTCAAAATACTACCTATACACAGTTCCTTCTCCACAGCTTCATCAGTCCTGCACTCTTTCCCTCCCATTTCAATGAAAGAACTACCTCCCTTTCTCTGAGGCCAGTCTTTTCATCTTTTCTCCCTTTTCATTCTGTGATGCACACACCCCACCCGCCCTCAACTTGCTCAAGGACCTTGCATCATCAAGCTCTCTGCTATCTATACATAAATTGTCTCATCTCTCTCCTGTAGTTAAAGCAAAGCAAAATTAAAAGACTTTTCTGGTTCCTCATGCTCTACTGACTCCTTCCCATCACATCAGACTGGCAAAAATTCAGAAGACTGTCACAGACTAGGGACATAGCTCAGTAGTATTGAGCTTGCCTAGTATGCATGGGAGGATGTCGCTTTGGCTTTGCCTATTCAAAATATTAAATATATAAATATTTTATTTATTTATTTTTAATTGATGTGATAATTGTCTATATTTATGAGAAACAATTTGATATTTAGGTCTATGCATTCTTAGAAAGATTCAGTTTAGCTAATTAACATACCTATCATCTCACCCATTTATTTTTTCTTGTGGTAAGAATGTCAAAAATCTATTCTTGGGCTGGGAATACAGGTCAGTGATAAAGTGCTTGCCTAGCACATGAAAGGTCCTGGGTTCCAACCCCACAACCACAAAAAAATACACACACACACACACACACACACACACACACATATATATATATATATATAACAATTTTAAGTATATTCTACATTATTATTAAACATGGTCACCATGTAGTGCAATAGATCACTAAAATATACTCCTCCAGTCTAATTGAAACTCTGTACTATTTGATCAACATCTCCCTGACCCAAAAATTCTCCTACTAGAAAGCCAACCCTCAGAAATACTTGTGAGTGTATATCCTTAAGTATTATGCAAGGATATTCATTGCAGCCTTGTGGTTTGGACTAGGGTCATAGGCAGAGGAGGTGGAGGCTGTGGCAGAATACATGATACAGTCTGAAGATCAGATTGGCAGGATTTCCTTGTGAATTAAATGTGGCGGTGGTGTAAGAAAAAGAAAGGAATGAAGGGTAACCCCATGTTCTTGGGTTAAGCAACTAAATGGATGATGGTGCCATTTTACTGAGATAAGAGAAGCTAAAGGAAGGGGTTGAGAATGTGAATGCAATGAGGAGTTGTTTTAGCTATGTTATATTTGAGATATTATTAAACAGGCAAGAAGAGATGTCAAATAGTTCAGGGAAGATATGAAACTAATGCTTATAAGAAAGGTCCAGGTCAGAGATATAAATCTAGGAGTGACATGTACCTTGATAGATACTATTTAAAGCTTTGAGGCTAAATGAGAGCCTCTAGGATCAAGAAAACTCCATTGATTTGAGTTCTGGGTAACTCCAAATGTTTGAAGTTCATGGAGAAATTGAGTAGTTTCTTGTACAAACTTGAGTTTGTACAAGTTCAATTCAAAAGATTGAGTAGTTTCTTGTACAAACTTGAGTTTCAAAAAAATTAGCATATATTAAATGGTAAAATATTTACCACATTTTCCAGGGCTCAATTCCTTCCAAGTCTGTTTTTTAAATTTTTTTATAGTTGTAGACGGACAAAATGCCTTTATTTTATTTATTTATTGTTATTTGGTACTGAGGATCCAACTCAGTGCCTCACACATGCTAGGCAAGTGCTCTACCACTGAGCTACAGCCCCAGCCCCCAAGTCTGGGTTTTTGTTTGTTTGTTTGTTTGTTTGGTACTGGAGATTGAACTCAGAGGAACTGAACCCCTGAGCCACATCCCCAGCCCTATTTAGTATTTTATTTAGAGTCAGGGTTTCACTGAGTTGCTTAGAGTAATGGCTGGCTTTGAACTCACAATCCTCCTGCCTCAGCTTCCAAAGCCACTGGGATTACAGGCATGCGCCACTGCACCCAGCACCAAGCCTGTTTTGAAGGGATTTTGGCCTTTTCCTGAACCTTTCAAAACACATTTAAACGAAATAGCACTTTTTTGTTTTCTGTCACACAATGGTTTTCCCCACTTGCATAGTCCTCCTAGTATAGAACCTAGTATAGAATTAGTCAAGTACTACACAAGTCACACTCAGCTATTGCTTTACCATAAAGTTTATAATTCAGTAACTATTTCACACCTCAAAGGCTAAGGGTGACTTGAGGCCAGAAGCCTAATTTGTGGCATCTATTATTCTTTTGAGCTGTTCACTTCCCTGTTGCATAGTAACTTTCTTCAACCTCTTCCTGAGCTTGCCAAGTGCCCAAAAGGCCTCAGGACATCTGACAATCCACATCCCCTCCTCCCAATGTGCAACCCTCATTCCTACCACCAAGAAGCATAACATCTTTGCATTTTTACTTTTATACTTTAGAAGTTTCCATCCAGAGACCTATGCTTTAGAAAAACAGAGAGGAAGCACTTCCAACTAGGTCAAAGTTGTCATCAGGAATGAAATCTCAAAGCAAAACTCAGTAGAAGGAAAGCTATAAGAGAACTGGGCCTGGGGCAACCTTACACCTGTAGGGTGACAAACTGGGCAGGTTTAATTTCAGGCCCAGGAGCATACAAAAGAGTGCCAGATCCTAGAATGTGAATGTCATTCATTAATTCATTTCACAAATATCTGTATGCACCAATGATATCCCAGGCACTGTTTTGAGTCCTGGGGTCTACCAGTGAATACAACAGACTGCAGTCACTGTCCAATTGAACTTTATGTTATGGAGGGGAAGGAAACAAATAATAAGCAATAACAATGTAGGGAAGGAATATAAAGAATGTTCAGGAATGGGTTGCAAGTTTAAATACAATAGTCATGGAATGCCTTGCTATGAAGGTAACATTTCAATACAAATTCCCAACTATGGGGATTCAAGTGCCTCAAGATGGTGTTTCAATCCCATCATCACCACATGTCAACCCCCTTGAAAGCATAGTATCCCCAGTTCCTAGAACAGTTAATCTCTTGTGCTTAAGACAAAGGGAGTTCCAACATCCAGACCTTGCCCTTAGAAAGGTTACAACCTTCCAGGTGCAAAAACAACCAAGAGTGGTGTTAAGGGCTTTATTGAGGAGTAAATAAATTGCTTTAAACAGGATAACTAGTAATTCTGCTTGCGGGAAGGGAGTGTATGTTCAGTAAGGTTGTCACAAAGGAAGTGACTTTAGAGCTAAATCTTGAGAGATGAACAAGAATTAATGGCAAGGATAAGGGTATGGGTGACAAATCAGCTTTTCAGGAAGAAAAACAAAAGAGAACAGTTTGCTGAAATTCCCAGAGCTGGAGTTGGGGAAGCATCTTCCCTCCCATTATTATGGCCTAAGATACTCTGTTCATCCCATAATAAAACAAGTACACCAACACCCTCATGCTCTAAGGCATGGATGTGGGGAAATTCTTATCACCTGCCACCCCATTATTTCTCCCCTAGCCATCAGGAGCTGATGAAGCTGAGTCGGGTGTACATCCCTAGAATCCAGGGTCATGTTCTCCTAACTTCAGGACAGTTAACACTGAGTTAAAAGCCCAAATTTCATTCATCCAGGTACACTCAAAAGTATGTTTTTATAGTGACAATATGGCAAGCAGCCTTACACTGGAAATGAAGAGGGTAAGACATTAGTGCTGTAAGTAGTCCAAAGCCCCCACAGTGCACCTATGATGAAACTAAAGGCCAAAACATATGCTTGAGCTTAAAAGAGAAGTTTTTAATTACTTAGTCCTCACCCCTGAGCTATTAGTGTTCCTAACATCTAAGACAGTAGTGATAATGTGACGGGATAGGAACATAAACTGTGCCCCCATCAGAGAGTGATTTAGTGCATGGCACTTAACCTCCAAATCTCCATCATCCTGGTTATAACCGTAACGTACTGCATTGAGTTATCTTGAGAATTGTATGAGATAATTATGTAAAGAACTTATTATCATGCCTAGCAATAAATAATTCTAACAACCATTATCAGGAGCAGACTTTAAGGGGAAATGCTCAGAGTACCAACCAGAATGCTATATACACTCACTGATAAATTACCCTAGAACAGGCCTCCAAGCTCCATGTCACTGCTTTAACTTAAAGTAAAACATCTGAAATTGTGTTACCAGAAATATTCATCCCCTACCCAAAGAGCCTCATAAGTCATCAGTGGGCTTTTTCTACTAGCATTTTTTGAAGGGGCTTACACACACACACACACACACACACACACACACACACACACACGGGAGAGAGAGAAAGAACCAGAAATGTTATTAGGGCCACAACTCTGCAATAGACATAGTTATTGGGGGTAAACAGTTTAGAAATAGTTTAGGTCATTATTCCCTACAAGTAACAGATTTATGAGTGGTGGGGATGGGGAACTGAAGAGCAGAAAAGAAGCCAGTTAAAAATAGGAGGTCCAGGAAGTACTGAAGACTAATTTCTGCCACAAATGTACAGGATCTAGGGTCACCAGGCCAGAAGCAATATGTGGAATGCTAGATCCTCTGGTCCTGAAGAAGCAGAATACTAGGGGAAGAAATGGATAGTGAGGAACTGATTATTTTTTAAAGCCACCAGAATTCTAATCGATTTATTTCACCACCAAAACCCCATCTTATTCAACATTAAGGGCAGGAGAAATACCTTCTGCCCTTTACAAACCATCACAGAAGATACAAGTGTTCTATGTCCCTAGTGTGGGCTCTGGAGGTGCTCCCCCAGGAGCAAATCACCACAGCCTGCTTGACAGGCAGCAAGATAAAGCAGTTCAGCCCCAGAGCACAGATCTGGGACCCCATTCCCAAGCGCAGAGAGCTCACTGAGGCAGAACCAACCGGCCTCCCGCTTTTACCTGTGGATGACCAGCTGAGGACAGGAAAGCCAACGCCTCGGGGTCTGAGCACAGACAGGGCAGGGCAGAGACCCCTTGCGACTGGGGAGCGCTGTGAGAGAAACCAAAGGTGACCGGACGTCTGGAGTACAGTTCCCGCTAGGAGCTCGGGCCCCACCCCCGCCCACCCGGCCAACTCTCTGGAGGGGCTCGGCTGGCGGGAAAAGTCTAAGCACACCGCACCAGGGATGACAGGGATGAGGCAGCACCTCGAGAGATATGGTCCGTGTTGACTACGTGTGGGCGAGGGAACCGGACTGAAGAAGTCCAAGAGAAAGAAAAGTGGCAGGAGGGACCGCCCCAAGCAGACGGGACTCAAAGCGTTGGGGGTGCGGTCCAAAGAGACCCACAGGACGGAGGGTACAGTCGGTCAGCTAAGAAGGAAAGACGGAAGGGAGCTAGAGAAGGACTTAAGTCTCTGATATGGGGGTGGGGGCGTTTTAGCAGCGAAAAGGGGCTGGGGGTCCAGAAAGAGTCCTGCCTGGACAGAGGGCGAAGGGGCGGCCACTGGCTGCGGACCTACCTGTCACCTGCAACTAGTGCCGCGAGAGGGCTAGTCGTCCCAGTGTCGGATTCTAGGGAGGGTCTCTGGCTCCGGGAAGACCGCAACCCTGCGCCGGGCAGCTGGCCCAACTCACCCTCCCAGGAGGCGGAAAAAGCTGCAACTTTCCCTGGAGCGGGGAGGAGCTGGACTCTTAAAGGGGCCGCACAATGCTCCAGGCTCCTTAGGAGGGGCCCCACGCAGCCTGAAGGTGAGCCAAAGCCTTAAGACACTGGAGGAATGTCTTCCAGGAGTAGGAAAAGGAGCTCAGGGACTGGATCTCAAGCTAGACATGCTTCCTCCCCCGTTTACTTCCATCTGTGGTCACTCTTAGATGGTAATATCACGTACCTCTCTTCTCTTCAGCTGAGCCCAAAGTTGTCAAATTGTCCTGTACTTCTAAGAAAATAAAAGATTCTCAACTATATAATTTGGGAAAATAAAATATGTGGCATCTGATTCTTTGACTTTCAGCTTTTTATAACAAATATAAATACCCATCTAAAATAGAAACGTTTTGGGCAAAGAACATAAAGTTGCATATTCGTCCTCTAGGACACAATTGATTAAAATACTCAATTCACTAGTAATAAAAGAAGAACAAATTAGCACAATAATGTGATTATTTGGCAAACAATTTCGTGGGTTTTAAAAATAACATTTAATGATGACAAAGTGACCACTAAACAAATTCTCTCAAAACTGCTGGTAGACTTGTTTGTTGGTTTAAAGCCCTTTTAGAAAGCACGTGACAACTAAGAATCAGTAAACTTTAAAATGTTTATATCTATGCAATAGTTACAGATCTCTCCCTTCTTCTCTCTCCCCTCCTTTCTTCATATCAGTTATTACACATACTCAAGTCTCTCATCTCCCATCCCCAAATAAATCTGTTCAAGCCTCTATCCTATCTACATATGAGGCTCCTCTTCCAGCAAATTTATTGAAAATGTATTTACATGTGTGTTTGCAACTTTCATTCCCTTACTTCTCATTCATTTTTCAGCCCCCAACAGTCTGTTTCCTTCCCCCACTGAAACTGTGCTTAACCAGATATCCAACCAATGACCTCTGATTTAACAAATCCCTCAACAAATAAATAACTAAACAGGGCATTATCAGCCCTTGTCTTTCTGGACCTGCCCTCTACATTCAGTAGTTTTAAACATTTCATCCTCCTTGAAACTCTTCCTGTAGCATCTATGACAACATTTTCTTGTGCTTTTCCTTTTACTACTTCAGTCTCATTTACAGGTTCCTCCTCTGCTATCTGATCTCTGAAAGTCAAACATTCTCAGGGTGAGAAAAAAATAGTCTCTCCCTAAATGATCCCTTTCACTCACATAGCTTTAATTATCAACTATATGGCCACAACTGCAATTTTCTAATTCTACCCAGACAGCTTCTATTTTCTTGACATCTCCATGAGTATGTCCTATAGTTACCTCACATTCAACACATTCAAAGCTGAACCCACCATCATCAATTCACTTAAATTTACTATTTCTACAGTATTTTCAATATCATTAAAAGACAGCATGTCACTCAAGGCACAAACCTGGCATCTAGCATAGTACCTGGCACATGGTAGGCCCTCAGTAACAATAATATAAGGAAAAAGAGATGTACACAAATGTTTTGTCCAATTATGTTAATCCTAGTATTATGTAGAATAATAAAACACTAGGGAAAAATAGCATGATTCAATGGTTCAGTAAATTATGCTAAAGTCATAAAATGGAACATTATATAGACAAACTGATATTTCCATGTAGTTTACTATGCCAGGGAAATGCTTATGTTATAACATTAGTTGAAAGTGGTATACAACATTATATATAAAATATGTTCCCAACAATTAAAGGATGGGATATGCATGGTAAACATTAGAAGGAAACATGCAAAATACTAATAGTGAATATCTTTAAGTGGTAAACTAAGTGAATTTTTGTTTTCCTCCTAATTTTCTGTGTTTTTCAATTTTCTTATAATGATCATTATGGCTTTGGTAATTTAAAAATCTTTTTGAAAAATCTTTAAAAGGCAAAAATCATTTTAATTCTTGCAGACAAAACAATAAAAATCCAGTCCCAGGCTCTGAAGCCTGGAAAACTCAGTTTTCTTTCATACTTTAGCCTCTCAGTACCCTGCCTCCACCCTGAAGTGTGAAGCAGCCACTTCAAAAAGGAAATCCTTTTGTTTTGTAGCTTTGCCAACTCAGACCTTGAGGGGGTGTTCTGCTCAGCCTTGGTCGTTGTATGTGGTCCACTCCCAAATAGGGACTGTGGTGACTCCTTTGCAAGTGGTGCTTGACAGGAGCTGGAAACATCTTCAGCCAGAAGTAACATCAGAAAACATTTAGCCCAGCCCCCTTATTCCTCAGGAAAATTTTGTTTTTACTTCTTTCTATGTGTGCAGTTTTCTCACTCTCCAACGTCCACTTCACTAAAGAGGATGTGAGAATCTGACTCCTCTAAGAGGATCTCACTGACCCAGTTACAAATCACAGTGTGTCAAACATCAACAATAAACCAAAACAAAGTTAGAAAAGTTAGCACATATTCTCTGCTTTGCAAACTGCTGTCTATTTCTATTGATCCTACTTGTCTGCCACAAGAATTCTGTGCACAAATTTTTATATTAAATATTGTGAGAGGTCCAAAGCAAACAAGTCCAGGCACTATCCTGTGCAAAAATATAAACAGGAACTTATGGATTATGATCCTACTTACAGTATGTAAACTCCTGTCTGTAGTGAATGATTGGATTCAATGAGTTGTTCAATTTTGCCACGTTGAGGATGTTCTGGCTACTGCAAACTTGAAAATATGGAGATTTTCCTCAGCTCCCAGAGACAGAATACCTCAATATTTAGCAATTTTTCTTTTTTAAAACTCTTAAGAGTTTCAAAAATACATAAACATATAGAGAATAATTTTAAAATGATATGCCCACTACTAAACTGAAGAAATAAAGCATTACTAATACAATTAAATCCCCCTATGTTTTTCTCCATTGCAAGGATTTCACTATCTCAGATTTTAGTCTTGATCATTCTATGTGTATCTACATAACATTTACTATATATGTGTCTATTGCTGAACAATATGTAATACTTTACATAAATAGTATTACTCTGTAAGTACCTTCTGAAATTTGCTTTCCTCAATTTTATGTTTATGTGGCTTATCCTTGTTAATAGATATAGCTATAGTTCATTCATTTTCATTGCTACAAAGCATTCCAGGGCTTAAAGATATTGTAATTTATAGTCTCCTAATTATCAGGTACTTTAGTTTATTAAAAAGGCTTCTTTTTTAAATCTTTATTTTTTTAATTTTTTAATGTGGTGCTGAGGATTAAACCCAGTGCCTCATATGTGCTAGCCAAGTGCTCTACCAATGAGCCACCACCCCAGCCCCTATAAGGTATTTTCTAATTGCCAAAGTTTTAATTCTGATTTTCAGGACACTCCCTCTTCATCTCATGTTGAATAATAGTTTATTTTAGTAAAGAGAGAGAGAGAGAGAGAAGAAAAGAAGAAAGGAAAAAGCAGTCTTCCTAACAAAGTAAATTTAGTGTACTAGTTGTCTATACTGAGTCAGTGAGTACAGGCTATAAAAATTAGGTGCAGTGTCTCAGTCAAGATGAGCATTTATCAATTTGCACACTATTGACATTTTTGACAGGATACTTCTTTGTTTTAGGGTGGAGCGAGCCATCCTGTACATTGTAGGATACTGAGCAGAATCTCTTTCATCTATCCATTAAATGCTAGTAACTTTTTTCCAGTTGTGACCACCAAAAATATCTCCACATACTGATAAATGTCCCCAATTAATAATGTCAACATTACTGATATGTTCCACAGGCAAAGCACTTAAGTATGTGCTAAGAAAAGATAGAAGAAGAACAAATGCTGAAAAAAACATTCATTCAATGATATGTATCCATTGCTATGTGCAAAGTATACTGTGCTAAGCACTGCAATTTGGGTGACCCTTTCCTCAGGAAGTTCACTGTTTATTGACTGGGGTGGGGTATAAGGGCAGGCAAATTATAAACGTAAAATTATAAAATAATATGGAAAAGGCAAAGCTAAAGAGATACTCAGGATATGTGGGAATGCATAGGAAGACCATTTGCATCACCCTGGTAGGAAAGTAGACTGTGAAGAGTCCCTGGAAAAAGTAATAGTTTCTCTGTATCTTAATGATTGAGTAGGAATTAAGTAGACCAAAAAGGTAGAAAGGAATTCCAGGCAGAAAAAAAATACCATAAGTCAAAGCAAAAGGCTAGAATAATACTAGATATGTGCAAGGAACTACAGGTACAGTGGTGTTGTTGGAACATAGATATAAGGAAAAGGTGATGATAGATGAAGCTAAAAAAATTGTGTATTCGATTTTTAGGGCTGTCATAACAAAGTACCAGAAACTGAGTGATTTAACAACATAAACTTTTTTCTCACAGCTCTGGAGGCTAGAAGTCTGAGATCAAGATGTTTGTAGGGTTAGTTCTTCCTGAGGGATGTAAGGAAAAATGTGCTCCATGACTCTCTCCTAGCTTGTATGAATTTGGAGACACACTACTCATTACAGATATGCAGAGACTAAAATTTCAGAGACATTGTGAGTCGTGTTAAGAATTTTGGCCAATTGCAGAATCACGTCGGATTCTGCAATCTGCATTTGGGGTAAAATTGGGAGTTCATAACCCACTTCAATCTAATGTATGAAATATGATATGTCAAGAGCTTTGTAATGTTGTGAACAACCAATAAAAAAATAAATAAATAAATAAAAAGAATTTTGGCCAAGAATGGTGGTAGATGCCTGTAATCCCAGTGGTTTGGGGGGCTGAATCAGAAGGATTGCAAGTTCAAAGACAGGCAACAAATTAGCAAGACCATGCCTCAAAATAAAAAGCAAAAATGGCTGGGATATGGCTTGGTGGTTAAATGCCCCTGGTTTCAATCCCTAGTGCCAAAAATAATAATAATAATTTGGGATTTATTCAGTAGCTAATTATAGTCATTAATAAAGCCCTGGATTTCCCTGCTCTGCTATTTTTTTTATAACATCACTCAAATCAGCTTTCATCCTTTTAATGGCTAAATATTATTCCAATGTATAAATATACCACATTTTTTATATAATTATAAAATGATATTTTGGTTGTTCCTAAATCTTGACTGTTACAAGCCAAAGCAATCCTGAACCAGAAAAATGATGCTGGAGGTATCATAATACTTGACCTTGAATGATACTACAGAACTATAGAAACCAAAATAGCATTGTATTGACCTTAAAACAGACATGAAGACCAATGAAATAGAAGACACAGAGAAAAATCCATATAGATATGGTCATCTGGTATTAGATAAAGATGCCAAAAAACATATGCTGGAGAAGTGGTGCTGGGAAAACTATATACCTATCTGTAGAAGAATGAAACTAGATCCCAGTCTTCCCTCCCCCTACAAAAGTCAATTCCATGTGGATCAAAGAGCTAAGAATTAGATCAGAAACTTTGCATGTACTAGAAGAAATCCAGAGCAACACTTCAACATATTGGTGCAAGTACCAACTTCCTTAACAAGACCCTTAAAAGCTCAAGAAATAAAACCAAGAATCAATAAGTGGAACAGCACTAAATTGAAAAGCTTCTGCACAGCAAAGGAAACAATTAAAATCATGAAAAGAGAGACTACATAATGGGAGAAGATCTTTGCCAGCTGCTACTCTGACAAGAAATTAATACCCAGAATATATATATATAGAACTCACAAATGTTAACATTAAAAAAACCAAATAACCCAATTAATAACTGGGCAAAAGAACTAAACAAACACATCTTAAAAAAATAAATACAAATATGTGAAAAAATATTCTATATCCCTAGAAAACAGGGAAATGCAAATCAAAACTACATTGAGATTTTACTTCATTCCAGTTAGAATGGCAATCATTAAGAATACAAACAATAAGGACTGGGGCTGTAGGTCAGTGGCAGAGTACTTGCCTTGCACGTGTGAGGCACTGGGTTCAATCCTTAGCACCACATAAAAATAAACAAATAAAATAAAGGCATACTATCCATTTATAACTACAAAATATTTTAAACAAAAACAAAAAATAATACATACAATAATAATGCTGGTGCAAATGTGGGAGTAGGGGGAGGTATGCTTATACATTGCTGGTTGGGACTACAAATTAGTACAACCACTCTGGAAAGCAGTATGGAAATCCCTCAAAAGACTAGGGAAAGAATCACCATATGACCCAAGTGTTACATTCTTCCATATTCATCCAAAAAAAAACCCTAACATCAGCAATATTCTAGTGATACAGGCATATTAATGTTTATAGCAGCACAATTCATAATAGTCAAGTTATTGAACCAACCCAGATGCCCATTAACAGATGAATGGGTAAAGAAAATGTGCTATATATGCACAATGAAGTTTTTCTCATCCATAAAGAAGAATAAAATCATGGCATTTGCTGGTAAATGGATGGAGTTGGAGAATATCATGCTAAGGCTCAGAAAGTCAATGGTTGAATGTTTTCTCTCATATGTGGAAGCTAGAGTGAAATAAGGGAGGCAATTGAGAGGATAGTCAATGAAAATAGAAGAGATCAGTGGAGTAGAGGAAGGGAATTGAAGGGGAGGGAACAAGGACAGGAAAAGGGAGGAATGGTGGAATGAAATTGACCAAACTATGTTATGTACATATATGAATATACCATTGTGATTTTCACCATTATGTATATCTATAAAGCATAAGTTTTTTTAAAAAAAATCTATAAATGAATAGAGGAAAGACCAGTAGAACACACAAAGGGAAATAGGGGGATGGATGAGGGAAGAGAAAGAGGAAATACTAGAGACCCAAGTGGAGCAAATTACATTCCATGCATGTATGATTATGTCAGAATGATCTGCAATAGTATGTATAACTATAATGCACTAATAAAATCATTAAAAAGAAAAGATAGCTATTAAAAATAATATTCCTATAAACATTCATGTATGGCACTTTTATGAACACTTGTTTTCAAAACACTTGTGAATGTACCCAGTAATAGAATCACTGGTTCACATTGGTAACTTTATGTTTAAACTTTTGAAGAATCATACTGATTTCCAAAGCAGCTACCCCATTTTCCATTTCCATTAATAATAGATGAGGGCTCCATTTTCTCTACATACTATTTATTTATTTGTATTACTGGGGATTAAAACTAAGGGTGCATTACCACTTAGCTACATTGTTAGCCCCCCTTTCTTTTTATTTTATTTATGTCTCACTAAGTTGTATAAAGTTTCACTAAATCGCTCAAGCTGGCCTCACATTTGTAATCCTTCTGCCTCAGCTTCCCTGTAATTGTGATTGTAGTCATACACCATCACACCTGGCTTCTAGCCTTTTTTACTACAGACATTTCAATCAGTAGGGAGTGGTATCTCATTGTGGTGTTGATTTGTATTTTCCTAATAACTAATAATGTGATCATCTTTTCATGTGGTAAATAACCTTTAGTACAAATTCTTTGAAGAAATTTCTATTCAGATCCTGTGTCCATTTTTATTGTTCTTTTTTATTATTGAATTATAAGAGTTCCTTAATATTTTACGTACACTTTTGATGTAGGTAGAAGGAAGGGAGAAAGCCATTATTGGAAGGGAGTTATCACAGAGTAGTATACAGTCATAAACAGCAGTTTTGTTGTTTGATTCCAAAGGAGAGTTAAGTTCAGGGGCAAACTTGCTGAATTGTATTGAGGATGCATCCTTTGTCATTATAGCCAAAATTGTATATGTTCAGTACCCGTTTGTTCTTTGAAGGTTGGTAATGCAGGGCGGAAAACTTTTAATATTAATTTTCAAAGATTCATTCTGAGTGGCCATTGATTTTAATTAAAGCACTTTTCAAAACAATTTTACAATATGCAATGAAAACTTTTACTTTTATTTTCCTTTGACCTTCTTAGCAATGTTTGACACTGCTGCCTGCTTGTTCCTTTTTAAAGTCTCCTCTCTTATGGTTCTGAAACATCACAGCCTCCTGGTTCTCTTATCTCTCTGACTCTCTTTCCTAATCTTTTCAGACCCCACTTTTTCCATACTCACCTTAACACTGAAGGCTTTCACATTAGTTTATTCAGAAGAAGTTTGAGAGCATTAACATTTGCTGGTACATATTATGTGCACTTTCTAGAAGCTGGAAATGCAACAGCAAACAAACAAGATTCTGCACACATTGAATTTAGACATTCTAAGTCAGAGAAAAATAAACAATAGCATTAATAATAAGCATACATAGTACTTACTACTATTCTAAGTACTGTTCTAAGGTACTAATCTAAAATACACAAACACACACATGCACACACACATTTAGTCCTCATAAAACTCTATGATGTAGATATTATTATTATTATATTTACTGATAAAGAAACTGAGGCACAACAAATGTGAAAGCCTACTTCACTACTCAGAATTCTTCCCACTTTCATGGTATCAGTCATAAAATATAAATAAATAAAAGTATTGATCCTTGGGGTAGACAATGCAAAATGCATTAATCCACTGTTAAAACCTATGTGTCAAACAATTTCCAGCCTTCTATACCTGAAAATTAATTGGTTTATTAGGGCAGAGGGGTGGGAGGGAAAGGGAGGGGGCAGGGGGTTAGCAAGGATGGTAGAATGTGATGGACATCATTATCCAAAGTACATGTATAAAGACAAGAATTGGTGTCAACATACTTTATATACAACCAGAGATATGAAAAATTGTGCTGTATATGTGTAGTAAGAATTGTAATGTATTCTACTGTCATTTATTTTTAAAAAAATAAATAGAAAGTAAAAAAGATTAAAAAAACCTGAGGCACAAAGAGGTCAAATTGTTAACTCAGGATTTTAAGCCAGACAGTACAGCTTCAAAGTCCATATTCTTAACTAGTTCTCTATATTCACCTCAGCAATAAACAAATATATATATATATATATATATATATATATATATATATACATACATATACATGCAAGATATATATTTGTGTATATGTGTGTGTGTATCTCTACATAGATATGTAAAAGAGTGTTCAATGGGAATTTTTCTGTTGTTTTTCAATGTTTTGACTGAGGTCTCTAGATTAAGGAAATATACACTAAGGTTAATCCTACATTCTAAAGAGAGATGCTACACAGATTCCCACAGGACTTGCTAAGAGGTAGCCAAACTGGTATTTCAATTATTAATCCCCATTACTCAGTTCCAGCCTATAAAAGATAATTCTAGAGATTAATAGGAGGAACAAAAAGGATTTTAAGAGAATTCATGGGAGTAGAAAGCACTGCACTCAAGTCAAGGGTGAAAAATATATACCAATTAAACCTTTCAAAAGAAAGATACTGGCACCTTACTCCCAGGCTGGAAGCTTGCTTCACTCCAATAATTTTAGGTCTGCAGATATTGTTTTGAAGCAGATGGAGTTTATGGAAGAACATCACATGTATCCTCTAGTGTGTGGAAAAAGATAAAAACTTATTTTTGACTTTTACCTAAAGTAATCTGAAGCAGAAGACTATTTGAAGTTGTTCACAATGGCAAGACAAAGAAAGAGATCTGGACTTCCAATGGACCACATTTTCTATGGGCTGCTTATTTTCTTTGGAGTATTACTAGCAATTCTAGCATAAGATGAGGATCCCATGAGAAGAAAATTACATGGACAAGAGCCAAGAAGAAAGGCAACCAGACTCTATATTGTTTCTATCAGTTAATGGTACATGGAAGAGGTCCTCACTAGAAAATTGAGGAATGAGGGGGAGGGTGTCCTTGAAGAACCTATGAAAACACACTATTAGTTTTTCATAACTGTGACAGAAACATTTGACAAGAACAACTTAGAGGATGAAAAGTTTATTTTGGCTCACATTTCCAAAGGTTTAATCCAATGTTGCCCAACTCCATTATTTTGGGCCCAAGATGAGACAGAACATCATGGTGGAAGGGCATGGCAGGGAGCACTGCTCACCTCAAGGCAGCCAGGAAGCAGACACAGGGAAGAGATAAAGACCCACTGGAAAGAAGATGAACTCTTCCAGGGCACACTCCTCAGGGACCCACCTCCTGTAGCCACCTGCCTACAGTTACCACCCAGTCAGTCCATTCATACTAGGATGAATTTATTAGGTTACAAATGTCATAATGCAATCATTTTATCTCTGGACACTCCTACATTAACACAGGAGCCTTTGGGAGACACCTCACATCCAAACCATGACAACAAAACACAGGACAAGGCAATATTTGGGTATCTATCTCACAAAAGGATAATAATATCAAGATTGCACCTGCACATCAATTAAGCTTCTCACCATCCCTTTAAGACTTCCCAGTTCCTATCCTAAACCCAGAAGATTTGCAGTAGAGTAAGTAGGGGAGGAAGAGAAGCAGGGAGAATGGACGAACATATCTAGTCACTTTTCTTCTCTGGAGATCTGTGGGATCTCTAGGCAAACTGCACTGGAGGTTGGGAACTAAAGAAGAAATTTTAAGTTGGATATGAGATGAAGTTGTTATTTTTTTTTTAATTTTGAGTGGTTGAACTTTTCAATGTCTGCAAACTAAACTTCTAAAAATATTCAACAGTACCCAAAAGATAGTGGGTAAAATACATAATATAACATAGTGATATTTTATCAAAACAGGATAAAGGAATAGAAATTAGCAGGGAAAATATTTTAGGTATGTTAGTATATTGGTTTGTCTATTGCTGTAATGAAATATCTGAGGTTGCATACTTTATAAAGAAAAGAGGTTGTCTTTGTTTGGTACTAGTAATTGAACCCAGGGGAGCTTAACCACTGAGACACATCCCCAGCCCTTCTTATGTTTTAGGCAGCGTCCTGCTAAATTGCTGATGCTGGCTTTGAACTTGCAATCCTCCTGCCTCAGACTTTTGAGCCACTAGGATTACAGGCTTGCACCACCACACCTGGCAAAAAAGAGGTTTATTTAGCTCATAGTTCTGAAAGTTCGAGGGCATGGTGCCAGCATATGCTCAGCTCTGGCAAAGGCCTCATGGTGATGGCATCACAATGGCAAGAGCATGTGCAAGAAGGAGGAAAATCATATAGCAAGACAGAAAGCCAGAATGAGGGGAAGATCCAGTCTTACACTTTCTATAAAAATCCTTTCATGACAACTAAGTCAGGGTCCCAATAAAACTGACTTAATCCCTTCCAAGGGCAATGGTCCCTATAACCTAATGACCTTTCACAAGGCCCCACCTCTTAAAGATCTCACCACCTCTTAATGTTGCCACTCTGATGATCAAGTTTCCAATACATGAACCCTTGGAAGATTCATTCAAACCATATCCAAATCATAGCAGATAGCCAAGGAAAGCCATGGGAATATCCTTGGCCCTCATTTCTTTTCATTATACACATTCTCCTCAGATGATGATGCATTCATCCATTCCTATGGTTTCACTTCCCCCTAATGACTTTTTTAAAAATGGGGATTGAATTCAGGAGGGCTTAACCACTGAGCCACATCCCCAGCCCTTTTTTATTTTTATTTTTTTTAATTTTGAGACAGGGTCTCTCTAAGTTGCTTAGGGCCTTGATAAGTTGTTGAGGCTGGCTTTGAACTTGTGATCCTCCTGCCTCAGCCTCTTGATCCTCTAATGACTCTTAATATTGCATCATCCCATAAATTTTCTCCTGATCATCAAATTCACATTTAATTCAATCCTCACCTCAATGGTCACAATCACCTCAAATTCAACTTTTCTAAACTTAAACTTCATCTAAATTCCAAACCTCTTCTGTCATCAGTGTTTTCCATCCCAGAGAATAACACTAACATCTATCCAGTAGCATCACCCAGAAACGGTCCCCACATCTAACTAGTTCCAGATCCTATTCTCATCACCTATATAGATCTTGAATTCCTTCCCATTATCATTAACCTAAGTCAGGCCATAATCATCTTTCACCTGCATTACTATAACCTCCTGACTGGTCATCCTATTTCCAATCTATTTTCTACACTGTTGCCTAAGTAATCTTCACTAAATTCAAATTGGATCATGGAGAAATTCATTGGTTCTTAGTGGCCCTCAGAATTCAGTCTTTTAGGCTTAGAAATACTTTTGTGATATGTTCTCTATCCTGCAAGTTTTTTCTTCTACCACTCCTTGTTCTTGACCATTGTGCTCCTTGCCAACCTAAATGATTTACATTTCCCTTTAAACACCAAAATCTCTTGTTTCTCCTATCTTCCTTTATCTTCTCTATGCTAATCTATATGCAACCTTCATCTCTCCTGTGGAAAGCCTTCCTTACACCCATTTAGGGTTAGTGTCACTCCTCTGAGCTCCCATTATTCCAAAGCACCCTGCATATATTTCTGATATAACACTTACTATATGATTTTCTCATTATCTCTTCAAATTTTTGCCTCTACCACTAAAGTGTGAGCTCCTTGAAAGCAGAAACTATGTCTTATAATCTCTGTGTTAATAAGTTCTGGCATATAAAATAGGTTCTCCTTCTAAATCTAGACTGTTCCTTTGCCTGAACTCTTTTTTTCCTCACCACCTATCTTGCCCTTTGAGTTTCCAGTGGCCATCAAAGATTCAATTTAGTCTACCCCTACAAGGTATTTATATGCCAAAGAGCTAACCAATTTTCTTCTCTGAGGGCTTCTTCTCAACCAGGGTCCCCATCCCAAGGGGATATTTGGCAATATCTGGAAACACTTTTAGTTGTCACACTCAAGAGAGAGGTGCCACTGGTATCAAGTGAGGTAGAGGCCAGGTGCTGTTTTAGTGCACAAGAAAGCTCCCCACAACAAAATATGTAGGCCCCAAATCCATATTATTGAGACTAAAAGATCCTCCCCTAGTGTAGGCAAAGCCCAACAACTTCTGTAACTTTGAGCCTTGTTTTTTTTAATGCAGAATTACAAAGATGTCTGTGAAATTCATTCCTGTCTTCTGGAGTCTAAGATAATGAAGAAGAGGAAAAAAAAGTCATAAAGATAAAGTTCTTTTTGGCTAGGGTTTCACTTTATCTTTCTGGATGAGCAAAACACATTTGAATGTATGCTAAAACCCATATTTGGGGAAACACTTACAAAGAGATTGGTCATTTTTTAAATGGCCCAAAGGGCTTTAACTAAATTCAAAGAACTCTTTAGAGCCAGTATTTTTTTTGGCTCAACCTAAGCATATTAGACAAACTCCTATACAAGTGGAAAAGGAAAGGGAAATGATCATTTGTTGAAATATTTCTATATGCCAAACACTGTTTAAAGTGTTTTACATAGGTTTTCCTTTTTAATCCTTGTAATAATACTACAAATATCTCCATTTTACAGATGAGGAAACTGACTCAGAAAAGTGAGAAACATATTACTACTAAGTGAAGACTACTAAGTGAAGAAATAAGGCTTAATTTCAATTTCTATTATACCATGTTAGGATGATCCATTACTCAAAGCACATCAAAATCAAATTTTCAAAAGAGAAGATATCATCCAATACTTTCAACATTTTGTTCTGTCAAATTTTAAAAAGATAAAGCAGAAGCTGGAATTATAGTTCAGTGGGACAGAACATGCTTAACATGTGTGAGGTCCTGAGTTCCATCCCCAGCACACCAAAAAAAAAAAAAAAAAAAAAAAAAAAAGAGGCTGGCATCCACTCTAAGTCTAGTTAACCTTTTGTTTGATCTTCATACTTGAATAGGACCCATTTTCCTTTTATTTATTTCCATTTGGGGATGCTATAGTCCAATCAAATCATGCCTGGCTTGGGAATAAAAGATAAAAGCTCATTCAATTAATCATGTGTACTTGAAAAAATGACTGTAGTTCATTATTCCTTGGTCTCTTATCTACAAATTGATAAAGTTTGATTATGATAATCACAGACTATGATAGATGTGATATATCTATCTTACATGTAAGCCTTTCTAATATGCAACCTCAGTGTCACCTTTCACGCCCAGACCCACTCTGTATTTCCCTAGCCAAAAGGTCCCTAGGGCTCAGTTTTCCTTTCTCTCTTTCTAAAAATTCTGTCATCATCTCCATTCCTTTACAATTTTCCACAATATTCCCCCTTCCCTATTCTGTGTAGTGGAATACAATCTCAATACTCCAGAAGACAACTACAGGGGTTCTTTTTATATAACCTGTGATAGCACTAGTAGGCTCTTTTCCTTACAGAGAGTGGCTAATTGCATGAGACAGAATCAGATGAAAACATGCACATGCAACTTTTCTATTGTTATTAAGAACACCATCAAAGGCATACATGGTGGCACATACCTGCAAGCCCAGTGGCTCAGGAGGCTGAGGCAGGAGGATCATGAATTCAAAGCTAGCCTCAGCAACTTAGCAAGACCATAAGCAACTCAATGAGATCTTGTTTCTAAATAAAATATAAAAAGGGCTGGTTTGTGGCTCAGTGGTTAAGCACATTTTTAGTACCCTGGGTTCAAAGACTTCTCTAGCTACGTGTAATGCTTCAAAGGTGTGGTGGTCTTTGTAATACAGTGTGTATGTCTTTTAATGTCTCAATTACTCAATTATGAACAGTTGTCCTAATGGAAAGAATACTTTGTGCTGATACTATAGCATATGGTCTGACCATTTTACACACCATAACCTGCATTACTAGTCCTTCTGCCACTCTGCATATATTTACTTTAATATCACAAGCTTCAGCTTCAAGGATTTTGGGGTCACATTCTCCACCTACTTTGCTATTGCCATTCCATTTTTGATAACACAATTCAAAATTTCTCTCTTTAGGCGCAAAAGGAGTAGCTATGTACAAATCTCTTCATCTGGGTTTAACCAAAATCCCTTCTCCTAAAATTCTCCTTATGGTTCTTCTTTCACTCCTACTTGACAATCTCAAGACTATTCTTACTGTGTATCCAAAGGTGAATGAAAATGAAGCTTGAAAAAAATAAACTGTAATTATATGTGCAAGCAGCCACTAGGAAGCTTTTGCAAATTTGTGAAGTCCTGGTACTCACTCAGATTCTATTTGCATAAACAGAAAAGGTGCCACAAGATTTCCAAAAGAAAGGTATTTGACTAGCAGAGTTAAGGTGGAAATTAGTCTCTTTTAAAAAATAAGAAGATTGGGTTCATCTATGCTCTAAGTCCTAGGATTGGCCTGTAATAATTTTTTACATTGATATCTCTTTAGCTCTTCAAAAAAGTAGACTCATAAACAGGATCTTTTTAAAGTGAAACTAGTGGTTTGAAAGATGATAGAACAAGAAAGGATAAGCATTCAGCATTCAGATGGTGTCCAAACTCTATCATTCTGTTGCTACTGCTAACTTTCTAGAAGGAGGAACTGGTAGAAAGTTGATGTTTCAGTTTCTCTGAGTAGTGAGGTAAATACTCAGATGAGAACCCCTCAATTCCTTGGAAGAAAGACTACTTTGGGCATCAAATCAGCTAACTCTCCATTCTGTGTATGTCTCTGCCTATGTAGACTCCCCCTCTCTGGGATCTATTTTACCAGCCTAATTTATATACTTTATGAAAAAAGAATTGATTATATGGGGTCAGCATAACACTAGTCAGTTAAAAAGCAAATACAGGGAACAAGATGTTCTACACATACAGAATAGTGCTATTTCTTTTGAGGAGACACAGGAATCAAAGAGCAGAAATCTTTTGCTCTTCTGGTTCTGACAGAAAACAAAATGACCTTGGCATCTACCAAATAAGCTCCAATTCCAACAATTGAAGTTACTAAACACTATAAGATTATATTCTTTCCTGTGGGAACACATTTGTGTTCCACAGTCAATTTGTGATTAACCTTTTCAGTACTGCTGGTGAATTAACTTGTTGTTAAATTCTCTCTGGGCTGACTTTAGGCTTTAGGGGTTTCCATGTGTTCTAAAGGAGCTTCATACAAGGCAGCCAGCTGTGCAACTGTGGCTTATTTGCCCATGCTACTGGCATAGATTCTTCTGAGTGTGAGATCTAGAGAAGGCAGCCCCTCCCAGAGAACACACAAGACCAGCCCAGACCAGCAGGACTTCGTGTGGGTGGGGTCCATCTAGTACATCAATTATGACAGTCTAGAAAGGGGCTGAACTATGACACCACCCCAGTTCTGCTTCCTCTTCTGTTGCGTTTCTATTTTCTTCAATTTCTCCTGCTTTGCCCACATTACCAAAGATAAGAGCAGTCATGGAGATTCCAAAAGCCAAAGAATTCAAACTGGCACTGACTCCATAACTGTAGATTTCTTTTTATTGGTTGCATAAAAACTCTACAGAACAATGGGTTTCTTTGTGTAATTTCTGTACATGCACATAACATACTTTCATCAATTTCATTCCCCAGTACCTTTCTTTGTCTTCCTCTCTTACTCCCCTAAATTTGTCCCTCTACTGGTTTCTCTTATATTTTCATGAGATCCCCCCCTGCCCCTGCTTTTCTTTTCCTTTTTCCTCTCTAGCTTCCACATATGAAAGAAACACATGATCCTTGACTTTCTGAGTCTGCTTTATTTTGCTTAACATGATCCTCTTCTATTCCATATTTTTAAAGAAGCATACAACTTAGACATATGCAGTGAAAAAATATATTCATCAACATGTTAATATTATTTATTTCTGAGGAGTGGAATTACTGATGATTTTTAAAATTTTTTTTAGTTGTAGATGGACACAATATCTTTATTTATTTATTTTTATGTGGTGCTGAGGATTGAACCCAGTGCCTCACACATGAAAGGCAGGTGCTCTACCACTGAGCTATAGCCCCAGCCCCATGATTTTTATTTCTGTGTTGTTTCCTGAATTTTCTCTCATTGTTCATGTATAGTAATACTTGTGTAGATTTTTTAAACTTCTTTTTAAAAAGTAACATTGATGAGTCATTTTTATTTCCTGACTGCTCTGTCTCAAAGCACTGTAGAACAACCCAGAAAGAGTACAGGAAAAAAAAAAAAACAAGTGAGGAGTTTCCAGTTTCAGCATTATAATTCTTTAAAAAACATGAAGATATGAACAGACTTTATCAGCAGGGCCTCAGTAGAAAAATAATTCATATGGTCCAGATGAAAAAAAAAATTGTGAAAAGAGTATTTGTAAGGAGTGGTCAGGGTTACAAGGAGAAACAAGGGATACTGAGATTTGAGGGGAAACCCATAGACTCAAGAGGGTAGAGGAAGAAATACAGTTGCCAGAGCCTGGCGAGGGCCGAAACTATGGAGGAGGAATTTCCCAGAGTGGGGCTCTTATTGCACAGGAATGCAGTTACTGCCACAGTAGGTTAAAAGTGGGAAAGAAATACAGACCCCCTCTCTCAAGTATCTGTTTTCCTGATATTTCTACTCCTTTACCAAACCAACAGGCAAGAGAATCAAGACTATATAATCCATACTGGTAAACTTCCTAGAAGACTAGGAAGAATAGAAAATGGGTGGGGGCAGGGGACAAGGAATATCTAACACAGTCTATCCTTTTTAGTTTTTAAAATATCACTTTATTGAGGTATAATTGACATTTAAAAGCTGTATGTTTAGTGTGTATAACTTGATGAGTCTGTAGATAAGCATACACCCATGAAACCATCTACACAATCTGTGCCATAAGCACATCTACAGCTTCTGAAAAGCCGAATATATATGGGTTCCTGGATGGTAGTACATCTGGAAAGTACATAGAAGCCTCACACTCCTTTTCTCATACCTCCCTCTATATACATCTTCCATCTGAATGTTCACTTGTATTTTTTTAACATCCTTTAAAATAAACTGATAAACATAAGTATCTCCCTAAGCTCTGTAAGCCATTCTATTAAATTAATTGAATCTAAGCATGGAGTTTGGGGCACCCCCAATTTATAGCTGGTTGGTCAAAAGCACAGGTAAAATGACCTGGAGTTGAGATTGGCATCTAAAGGGGGTGCAGTCTTGCGGACTAAGCCCTCAATCTGTGGGATCTAATGCTATCTCCAGGTAGATAGTGTCAGAACCAAATTGAATTAAAGTACAGTCAACTTATGCCTGTTGCTGAAGTACTTCTTGCTTGACACTCAGTGTCAGAAGCATTTTGTTTAGTGAGAGTGTAGAAGAGACTGAATTTGAATTTGTTTTCCCTACTCACTTGATGTCATTGAAGTGGGATTTGCTAGAATGACCCTGGCTTGCAGAAATTTTTGGAAACTTTGGTTTGGGAAGAAAAAGAATAAAATGGTGGAGGATGAGGAGCCTTTGATCCATAGTATGAAACTACAGCTGCTCTGCATTCAGTTGCTTAATGTAGGTAGAAGTTACCAATGGAATTTAGGAATGGTGGTAGACCCAGCTACTGAAGAATTGGTTCATTGGATGTACAAGGAAATATAAAATAAGAAGAAGCATGCTAAATACAGTTCTGTGTTTATTGCTATCTGTAATAGCTAAAAGGAAAGTAAAGGGAAGTACTGGATTGGACCTTGAGGCTGGACTGAGCTCAGATATTGGACTGATTGAGCTCAGGCCACCAGCCTCAATGCCATCCATGAAGGGGTAAGTTATGCTAGAGCAACAGAAAGTACTTCTAAGACCTTTGGTCACGAAAAAGATAGTTAATGTGGGAAAAGGGCAAAACCAAGAAACTATGAAAAATAGAAGGTACTATGTGAAGAAATTATCTCATTTGGTGAATCTGTATCATCAGCTCCCTGAAAACCTTTTACAAAAATGAATTGAGAGTAATTAATTTTAAGAGCAATACTTTTTTTAAAAATGGTGCAGAGTGAAAGAGCATGTTTGGGTTGATATGTGACCCCTGGCTCACAGTGGAACAATCACAGATGGCTATATGTGATACTGACACACAAAAGATTGTTCCTGAAGAAACATCCAGCCTGTTGGAATGGATGAAAGCCACTGCCAGATCTGTTTTCTGGGAAAAAGGGAACTCAACCTGACTCAACCTATAAATGCCAAATAAAACACTCCAAATGAAGCAGCTGATATGCTTCCTATGCAAGCCACACAGGACTGGCTTTATGATGACCAGGATCTTCACCCACTAAATATGCCTGTTGCCAAGGTTATGGTAAATGCTATGATTAAGGACAGGTTCTTTAATATGGACTTCCCATATAACCTTACTGCCGCAAAATGGGAAGACAGTTCAAAGAAGCCTTTAACTTTACTGTCTTGGCTACCCCTCATGGGTCTTACAGATGCTAATAAAAGCATTTGGTGGGGCTGGAATATATCTCAGTGGTAGAGTGTTACCTAACATGCATAAGTCTCTGGGTTCAATTCCCAACTCTGCAAAGGCAAATAAATAAATAAACAACAAACAAACAAACAAACATGAGGTTAATTAACAAGAGGATGCAGAAAACCAAACTGGAGTCACATGACTCATCCTAAGAAGATGGAAATTTTAAAACAGTTACCAAGAAATAAGGTGAATAAAGAAAGCAAGATAGGGTGAAACAAAAAGAAAAAAGGAGTCACAGAACTCATCCCAGCAGAATAGAATAATTTTTAGATGATTATTAAGAAATAGAATTAGTATAGTAGAAGTTTGTGGAGTTAAAACAGTTAGTACTACTGATGTTTCAGTGGACCAAAGGGAGCACCTGCTAGTCTTCCAACATTAAAGGGTTCCAAAGAAGTTTGCTGCATCTATCCCAGTTTAGAGAAATTTAAAAATTCAAAAGCCAAAGATTAGAATGAGAAATCTGATCTAAAATTTCCTGGGGCAATAGCCAAGCAAGTCAATCAAAATTTTAAAAATTTAGGACTGGGGTTGTGGTTCAGTGGTAGAGCACTTGCCTAGCATGTGAGAGGCCCTGAGTTTGGTCCTAAGCAACCACATAAAAATAAAGAGATAAAATAAAGGTAATGTGTCCAACTACAGCTAAAAAAATAAATAATTTTTAAAAATTTAAAGGGCCAGTGAAGCCAGATTTAAAGTTAGGTAGTCAGTGTAGTTAGGTAAATCAGGTCTAATGTGGAGTAAGATACAAAATGGAGGCCATGTTGAGAATGAATTCTGGGAAAAGCAGAATAATTCTTGGAATGTTAATGAAGTGGGGGGGGGAGCAGGACAACTCATGTTAATGTCCCCAAGGCCCAGAGCCCATCCCAAAGAAATGTTAATGAAACACTCCCAGCAAACTTGAAGATGCTGACCCAAAAGTCCTTCCTGACCAGATTACTCCATTGGCCCACCTGTGCCCCACCCTTAACAGAACAAAGGACAGGAATGTGACAGGAATGCAAGAAGACTTTAGCTATAAAAAGGGGAGACAACCATTCTTCCACGGATTCCATCTCTTGGGTCCCCTTCTTCCTCTGGGAGAAGTCTTTTCTGCTCTCCTTTAATAAACTTCTACTTTCCACTCTGACCTTGTCTAGATGTGCTTCTCTGGTGTTATACTTCAACATTGGGGAAGCAAGGACTCCTCAGCAGTCAACAGCGGTAACACCAGGATCCCTTGGCTAAATCCCTGATGGGGACCCAAAGCCTTTTATGCAACAGAGGACATACTGGCTGGACATGTTGTTACCGCTGTTGACCGGTGACGAGTCCTTGCTTCCCCAATGTTGAAGAATAACACCAGAGAGCACGCCGAGGCAAGGTCAGAGTAGAAATTAGAAGTTTATTAAAGGAGAGCAGAAAAGACTTCTCCCGGAGGAAGAAGGGGACCCAAGAGATGGAATCCGTGGAAGTGTGGTTGTCTCCCCTTTTTATAGTTCTTTCAGTGATGGAATGTAGGTTGGAAGGCCCGAGGGGTGGGACACAGGTGGGCCAAAGAAGTAATCTGGTCAGGAAGGACTTCTGAGTCAGCACCTTCAAGTTTGCTGGGGGCTGTTCATTAACACTTTTTTGAGGTGGACTTTGGCCTAGGGCCTTTTCGGACTTCATTAACATTCCATGAGTTGTCCTGCATTTCGGGAATCATTCTCAGCATGGTCTCCATTTTAGATTTCACTCCGTATTAGACCCGATTTATCTAACTACACTGACTACCTAACTTTAAATCTGGCTTCAATGTTAGCACATACCTGTAATCTGCAACTGGGGAGGCTAAGGCAGAAGGATGGTAAGTTCAAGGCTAGCCCCAGCAACTTAGGGAGACTGCATCTCAAAATTAAAATTAAAAACATAAAAAGGACTGTCAATCTAGCTCAGTGGTAAAACATCCTTGGGTTCAATCCAAAGTACAAAAGAGAGAAAAAACACAAGTTCTAGAGGTGGGGTAATTCCTGGAACTAGAACATAAAAATATAATAGGATTATGAGGGTTTGAATGCTAAACAGGCTTTTTGTAAAGGAGTTGTATCTCTTTTACCTAAATATTTTATCAATGGATTTATGTCTGACTGCAGAACATCATTTCCCTTACCAGTATTGTAAACCATGAGCATGTTATCACTTCCCACCCTCTTCATTGTTTTGTTAAGAGAACAATTAGCATAAGATTTACTCTCAGCAAATTTTTAGGCATAAAATGCAGAATTGTTAAGGAGATAAGCACTGTGTTAAACAGAGATCTCTAGGACTTATTCATCTTTTGTAACTGAAACCTTTTCAACTTTGACTATCACCTTCCCATTTCCTTTTTTCTTTAGCCTCTGACAACCACCATTCTACTATCTGCCTCTGAGTTTGAATATTTTAGATTCCTTATAAGTGGTATCATGTAGTATTTGTCCTTCTATGTCTAGATTATTTCACTTAGCTTTATGTTTATCCTTGTGTTACAAGATTCCCTTTTTTAAGGCTAAATAATGTCATTTAGGTTGCTTCCATGTCTTGGCTATTCTAAACAATGCTCCAATGATGAACATAAGAGCACACATATCTCTTCCAGATCCTTATTTCAACTTCTTTGGCTGTATACCCACAAATGGGATTGCTAAAACAATCTAGTAATTCTGTTTTCATTTTTTGAGGAACCTCCATTTTGTTCTCTATAGTGTCTGCATCAATTTACAGTCCCCTAACAGTGTGCAGGGTTCCCTTTTCTGTACATCCTCATCAACAATTGTTATCTTTTATTGTTCTTATTGTTCTGTAATAGCCATCTTAACAGGTGTGAGGTGATACTTCAAGGTAGTGTTGATTTGTATTTCCCTGATGATTAGTGACTTTTTCATAGATGAATTGACCATGTGTATGTTTTATTTGGAGAAATGTCTTTTGTTCCTTTGCCTATTTTAAAAATCAGGTTATTTGGAGTTTGCTATTGAGTTGTAGGAGTTTCTTACATATTTTGGATATTAACCCTTTATCAGATTGTTATAGTTTGGATATAATGTGTCCTCCAAAAGCTCCTGTGTTAATGATGGAATGTCCAGAGGTAAAGTCATTGGATTGTGAGAGCCATCACCTAATCAGTCCATCCTAGTTTGACTGGACTGACTAGGTGGTAACTTTAGGGAGATGGTGCATGGAGTCACTGGAGACATGTCCTGAAAGGGTTCATCCTCCCTATAGCCCCTTCCCCACTTCTATTTCTGCTTATTGAACAGTCTTGAATGGAGCAGCTCTCCTACTCTACACCCTTCCACATGATGTGCCACTTTACCTTGGATCCAGAGCAATGAATTGGCCCACCATGGACTGAATCTCTGATAAGTAAACCAAAATAAACTTTTCCTCTTCTAAGTTGTTCTTGTTGGGTGTTTTGGTCATTGCTATGCAAAGATAACTAATACACAGATGTACAGTTTGGAAATATTTTCTCCCATTCTATAGGTTGCCATTTTACTCTGTGAATGCTTCTTTTGCTGTACATATTTTTAGTTTGATAGAGTCTTACTTGTCTATTTTTGCTTTTTGTTGTCTTATATCAGTATCTTATCCAAGAAATCATTGACAAGACTAATGTCAAGAAGAATTTTCCCCCTATGTTGTATTCTAGGATTTTTATAGTGTTAGATTCATTCATTCAAGTTTTTAGTTTATTTTTGTGTATGGTGTAAGATAAGTGTTCAATTTCATTCTTCTGCATGCAGATATGGTATTTTTCCAACACTATATATTGAAGATGTGTTTGTACCTGTTTTGTCACTCAAAGCCATATCTATTCTTTGTGCAAGGGAAGATCTCTCTCTCTCTCTCTCTCTCTCTCTCTCTCTCTCCCTCCCTCCCTCCCTCTCTCTCTCTCCCCAACACAAAGGATATACAAAGTTCTATAAGTCACCACAAAATCAGACAGTGATGTTCATTCATTTATATTCCTATTGGAACCTAGATTATAATATTGGTAGCTACCAGAAGCAAGAAAATGAGAGTGAGAAAAATGTAGTTTGCCAACATAAAATATGCATAGCTATCACAGTGTCCAATTGTTGAGAAACTAGGCAGTAACCCCTCATATCCTTCCCTGACACATACAGAATATCAGACCACCTCTGCATATAATCCTTTTAATAAACACCCCTGGGGCAGTTACTACACAAACAGGTATTGAGCTTTCTTTGTATTAACAGTATTATCTGCTCCAAATCCAAGGAGATTCATCACATGAATTAGAGAGGAAAAATAACTGACCCAAGAGAGCTTATACCCCAATAGAGTCATAGGACCTCGTCAATCTTTATTGACCAAAAACACAGGAAGCATATAAAGAAATGAGTCCTAAGGATGTAGAACAAGAGGAAAGAAATAATTCACTTGATAGAAGTAAATTCATTGACATAGGTACATTCATCCAGAATTCGAAATTTAATTTTCAAGGACTAGAGTATATTTTAATTGTCTGTTAAACTGGCTAAACAAAACCTGTACTCAGTGATGGTCTGCAGTTACTGAAGTCAAAAGTTCTGAACTTTTCTGATTTCCTATGGAATGAATCCAAAAGTTTTGGGAAATGTATATAATAGAATGTATCAATGTACAAATTGCTTAGCTATATTCTAACTAAGCCTCCTAGGAACACAGTAGTTTTTTTTTTTTTTTTTATTGTTGGTCGTTCAAAACATTACATAGTTCTTAGTTTTGAAAACTACTAATCATTAAGGAAATGCTAATCAAAACCACAATGAGATATCACCTTACTCTTGTTAAAATGGTTAATATCAAAAATAGTAAACATAATTGCTGGCAACAATGTCAGCAATTCTAAAAGAGAAAAAAAAAGAGAACGATTACACAGTGTTGGTGGTAATGTAAATCAGAATTATGGAAAACAGTATGGAATTTCTCAATAACTGAGGGAAATGAAGTCAGCATATAAAATAGATGCCTGAATATCTATCTTTACTCCAGCACTGTTCATAATAGCCTAGTTATAGAATCAGACTAGATGTCCATCAATAGATGAATGGATAAAGAAAATGTGGTATATGTACACATGGAATGTTCTTCAGCCATAAAGAAGAATAAAATTATGGCATTTGCAGAAAAATTAATAGAACTGGAATTCATCTTGTTAAAATAAGCCAGACACAGAAATACAAATACCACATTTTTTTCATATTTGTAAACTTAAATAAATGAATAAATAAATAAGGCCTGAAGCCAGGCACAGTTGCACATGCCTGTACTCCAAGCGGCTTGGGAGGCTGAGGCAGGAGGATTGTGAGTTCAAAGCCAGTCTCAGCAATCTAGCGAGGCACTTAGCAACTGAGCAAGATTCTGTCTCTAATAAAATATAAGAAACAAGATCTGGGGATGTGGCTCAGTGGTTAAGCACCCCTGGGTTCAATCTCCAGTACCAAATAAACAAACAATAGGACTGAAAGTACAGGAGGAACTATTAGGAAAGAGCAATGATATGAAGGAAGGGAGAGAGAGGGGCAAGCAAGAAAGGATAGTTGGGAGGGTGCATGTGATGAAAACACTATACATGCATGTATGGAAATGTCATAGTGAAACCCATCAATTTGTACAATTAATATCAGCTAATATTTATAATTTTTAAGTTACATAAATATTAATAAACTGTTTCTTTTCATCTTAAAAAAGACTAAAGATAACAAGTGTTGGTAATTATGTAGAGAAAATTATTGCACAAGGTTGGTGGGAATGTAAATTAGTATAGCCATTATAAAAAACAGTATGGTGGTTTCTCAAAAAATTAAAAATAAAACTACCATATGGTCCAGCAACTCCACTACTCAGTATATATCTAAAGGAAATAAAAATCAACATGTTGAAGAGACTTCTGCACTCCCATGTTCATTGCAACACTCTTCATTACAATCAAGAAATGGAAAACAACATAAGTGTTCATCAACTGATGGATAAATAAAATATGGTACATATACACAACAGAATATGATTTGGCCATAAAAAAGTGAAATCCTATCATTTTCAACAACATAGATGGAACTGGAGAACATTATGCTATGCGAAATAAGACAGGCACAGAAAAATAAGTATCATATAATCTAACTTACACATAGATTCTAAAAAAATTGATCTCATAGAAGTTGAGAATTAAATGATAGTTACCAGAGTCTAGGGAAAATAAGGAGGAGGGATTGAGAAAGGTTGACCAGTGGGTACTAAGTTACTTTTAGATAGAAGCAAGAAGCTCTGGGTAATATTGCACAGTAGGGTGACTATAGATAACAATTATATATACTTCAAAAAGCTAGAAAGTTTTAACCCTGAAGAAATGATAAATGTTTGCATATATAAATGTTTAACCTGGCTTAAATATTATGTAATGCATACATGTTTCAAACACTACGTGGCAACCCATTAATATATAAAGCTTTTATGTTTTTGTATATGAGTATAAAAGGAGCAAATTAAAATATTTAAATTGTTATATTTAAAGTAACATGCACATGCAGACACACACATACACACACACACACACACACACCTGTCCCAGAAATTATAGGATTGAATGAGTATCTAGGGGAAAATAGAGGTTTAGAGGTTATTCAGAACATATAAGAAACAATGTGATGTGTGTAAGATACAAAATGACTGATGCTTCAATTCCACACTCCAAATGTCCCACAAGACTCTCTTATGCCTCACTCTAATAAGAAATATACAAAAAAAAGATAGTTCTAGAAAATTAATTTCAGCATAATTTACAAACTAATTTACAAAGCCACCAGAGATGATAACATGAATCTAATCATGAAGAAATATTAGAATAATCTAATTTTGGAAACAATATACAAAATAATTATAATCTTCAAAAGTTTCAAGATCATAAAATTTAGGGAACTAACTTTTGACTGAGGAACCATTTCACACTAAAAAAGAATAAAATGACATTATAATTCAATTCAGTATGTAATTCTGTCCCTTATGCTTTTGCTATGAAAGATAATTGGCAGAATTTGAATGGGTTTTGATGATTAGATAGTAATGATATATCAGTATTAATTTCTCAATAGTGATGGTTTCCTTGTAGTTTTATAGGATAATATCCCTTTTGTAAGAAATACCCACTTATATATATGGGGAAATGGATACATAGGTATTTGATAGTGAGTAGGTACAGATTAGCAAAATATGTCTGAAGAGTCCTGAAAAACAACTTGTCTATTCTTGCCATCTTTCTATTTATATTCTGTTCCTTTCTGATTGCTTTAATTTTTTCATTAGTTAAAAAATTATGCATTGGTAAGGGGAGCACCTATATTCTTGAAGAGTACAGTGGCCATACTCTGAAGGTCAGAGATGATGAGGTTAATATTGCATAGTAGGGTGACTACAAAGGAACTGGGTTCCCTGATCCCAAATGGGAAAAAAATGGGATTCCCAAAGTAGTCACTGGCTGGTAGACAAGATTGGAACCAACACCACATTAAATACATAGAGAGAGAATGTTAATCTGGGTGTTTCATTCCACAAGAATCTGTGGCAATGGTTAATTGATCATAAGATCTCTAGAAATAAAATATATGATTAGTCATATTGACACATTTCAATAGTCAATTTTAGGCATGGACATTCCTGTATTAAGGGATAACCCAATAGCTCATACAGCATCATTTTTCAGTATGTGTGTAAGATTATTTCCAGAAAAGAGACTGTCATTTGAATCAGTGGACTATTAAAAATCTACCCTCATCCAGATATGGGTAGATGCCATCCAATTGGCTAAGAGCCTGGCTAGAACAAAAATACATAGGAAACATGAATTTACACTCTTTCACATGCTCTTTCACACTCTCTATCTGTAACTTATGGAAATGTAATACCTATATTCTCAGACTGTTGGGCATAGTAACTCAAGCTTTTCTGGCCTTTGGACTTTACAACTTATACTGATAGACCCCAGATTCCTGGGTCTTTGGCCTTGGACTGAATCATGCTACCAGCTTCCCTTATCCAACTTGAAGATGGCATGTCATAGAACTTCTCAGCCTCTATATACATGTGAGTCAATTCTCCCAACAAATTTCCTCTCATATTTCTATGTCTCTTTCTCTGTGTATCTATCTATCTATCTATCTGGCCTATTGGTTCTCTTACTCTGGAGAACCTTTGATCAAGGGAAGGACCTTACAGTGTAGCCATTAGGTATGTACCAAATCTTCCCTTGAAGGTCTTGGGTCAATTTATCAATAAAATTGTACTAGGGAAAGAGAACTACTCAGACCTCCTAGAAACTATTAGAAAATAGCTCTGAATATATGCTGATCTCTAAACACCTACCAGAATAGGGTCCTGTGGAATATAGATTATAGAGCCTTTGTCTGAATATGTCTTAAAGCAGGACTAAGGACACATCCTATGGTTATTTCTCAAGAATAATCATCTGTTGTAGGAATAAACTTATTTTTTAATTGGCATAATTCCAAAATGAGAACTAGGGATGAAGTTCAGTAATAGAGCTCTTGCCTAGTATGTGTGAGACTTAGGTTTGATCCCCAACACCACAAGAAGAAAAAAAGAATTTCCAAATTCATTATTTGATCCATAGTGTGAGGGAAAGTATTGTAGGAAAATTTAAGAGGAAGCCCCTGCAACTGACCTACCCCTGCTATGATAGCCAGTCAAAAACCATATTCTGTCCCTGGGGCACCTTCAGAAATCAATGCCTTATCAAAAATTCAGAGGTGCTCTAAAGGCAATTTCTATCAAATCCCTGTTTAATTCACTTACTTGGGCACTGCCAGCCAGATGGTTTATGAAAAATTAGAGTTAGTAATCACAAACTTGATTGAATGATACCAGTTCCAGCTAGCTTTCTATATGTGGCATCTCCGTTAGTACGCAGTTATTGAACTGGAAAATGCATTTTTTCTGTTTTAATTAATAAGCAAAATTCAGAGACAGACTATATTGACAGAGTTGGGACAATAGGATAATAGTCTACCTTTATTATTTCCTCATTTCTACATCAGGTCTTCTGATCACTATCATAGTCCAGAGGATATTTGATTTTCTTGATATCCCAAAAAGCATCACTTTGGTTCATTACATTGATGCTAATGTGGTAAGTAAATTCTGCAAACAGGAAATAGCAAGCACCTTAAATACATTAGTAAGTCATATGTGTGCCAGGGAATAGGCAAAGTTCAATGGCTTGCCATATTGATAAAGTCTGTAAGAGGTCAAATGGTATGGGACATGTGTGCATATTACTTATGAGATATAAGTCCCTGCATTTATACATTTATACATGTGTGCATATTATGAGATACAAATCCCTGCATTTATACAATCCATGAGGAAAAAAGACAAAATACTTGGCAAGACTCTTTGGATTTTGAAGGTAACTATCACAAACTGATATGTCACTTAGGTTTTATGACTGAACAGACCCAATGTTACTCAAAAGTCATGTCGAGACACTGGGATTGTAGCTAAATAGTAGAATGCTTGCCTAACATGTGTGAGGCACTGGGTTCAATCCTCAGCACCACATTAAAAATTAATTAATTAAAGACATTTTTTAAAAGCACTATACTTTTTTAAACAAATCATTTCTATTGCAGGCAAATAAACCATACAAATCCCCTGGTGTTGTGTTTTGGATGTAAGGTGACCCCCAAGAGCTCCTGTATTGATACAGGAATGTTCAGATGTGAAATTATTAGATTTTGAGAGTTGTAATCTAATTAATCCATCCTAGTTTGAATGGATAACTTGGTGGTACTGTAGGCAGGTGAGGTATGGCTGGGGGAGGTAGGTAACTAAGGACATGTCCTTGGGGATATCTTGTTCCCCTGGTTCCTACTTCACTCTTTCTGCCTCCTAGCCACCATGAGCTGAGTAGATTTCTTTTGCCATACCCTTCTGCCATGCCCATGTACCATGATGTTCTGCCTCTCTTAAGGCCCATAGCAATGGAATCAGCTGACCATGGACTGAACCTCTTATACCATGAGCCCAAAATAAACTTTTCCTCCTCCAAATGTTCTTGTCAGGTATTTTGGTCACAACAACAAAAGCTGACTAATACACATGGAAAAACCCAACAGGAAATCATGTGAAGATTATTATGGTTCATGCTTTCCTCTGTTGATAACTTCTCCCCATCTGAGAAATGGCTACTGATTTACTACTTGGTCCTGATAGAGACTGAACACCTGATCATGGGGCACAAAGTAACTATATAGCACAAATTTGTTTTCATGAACTGATTGCTACTTGATCCAAGAAACCATAAAATTGCTCACACAAAGAAGTGTTTTATTAAAGATGAAAGTAGAGAAAGAACTGATAAAGATCATTTTTAAATAATCATTTGAAGTCCCTGAAAATTCTCCTAAGGGCAAACAACAAATGCAGAAATATTTCTTCAAGAAAATCTATTAACACTCAGTAAGAACAAGAATCTATTGCAGGTCAGTCAAACCCATTTCCTCCTTCCCTATCTCCCAGAAGCGTTAATTGAAGTTCCATTCCAGAAGAATGTGGTCAAGAAGGTCTTTCTCACTTCTAAACTCCAAATCAAATGTTACCATATGTCATTGGGAAATGCAGGTCACCAGGATTTTTCATCTTCTCTTTCTCCAAGTTGAAGAAACTAAATTTCTGATGAATACCACTGAGAGATTGAGGATCCTTTTTTTTTTCACCTCACAGAAGCCTATGTCACTGTGGAAGGCCTAGTGTATTGGAGCCCCAACTGTCCTTGCTGTAGGAGGCTACATGGCAGGAAAAGCAAGTTGATATGATCAGAAGCTACTGCATGCACCCAGTAAACAGAGAATGGCTCAGAGATTTTTACTAAGGGAAGAGAGGCAGCCTATATGAACAAAGAGCTCCAAACCTCTCCCCATAGGAACTGATGTTATTTGAAACAGCATGTGGGAAAATTCAAGCCTAAGAGTACTCTCAGAAACAATAGTTATTTTGGTAATAAGCAGTTAAGCAGAAGTGTTAATTCCATGCAAATAACAAGGTAAAGTGTAGACCAGCCAATTTACCAGCTTGAACCAAGGATAGATAAAGCTACAATTATTTATCCCAGGGATCAGAAAAAACTTCAAATATCAAATACTGTCCCTGAAAGAGGCTCAAATTAATTGGATTAGTCATGAAGTAAATTACATAAACCAAAAATTAGAGCAGCCTAACAACTGGATTTGATATCAACAGATGTATTGAGCTCACAAGATAGATCAGAGAGACTGGCATTTAAAGACAAACCTGCTGAAATCACTGTCTTTCCAGAGAGATGGTGGTGTACTCAAGACTACACCTTCTGATCAGCAACATCAAAGGTTTCATACTGCACAGAAAAACATTTCACTAAAATAGTCTAGCCAAGCTAATCAACAACTAAACAAGTAAGCAACAAAGAGAAGCCACAGATACAAGGGGAAATGAGTATCCAGACTTAGTATAATGTATTACCTAAAATTGAAACAGCCTGAAGTTGGGGCCTCTTCTATAACTGAGAATAGATTCCTCATATTGAGAGAAAATGCTGGTGACTGTGCCCTCTGACCTTAATAATACAAATAAAACAGAATGAAGCTGGGTGCAATGGCACACACCTATAATCCCAGCTACATGGAAGGATTTTTTTAAGCAAAAAGTTTCTGCTACCTTCCTTCAAAGCTGGCTTTGAATAAAATATATTTTCCTACAAAATTTTAATATTTTTATTTATTCTTTTTAGTTATATATGACAGTAGAATTCATTTCCATATAATTGTACAAGCATGGGATATATCTTATTCTAGTTAGGACCCCATCCTTTTTTTTAACTTTATTTTATTTACTTATATGCGGTGCTAAGGATCCAACCCAGAGCCTCACATATGTTAGGCAAGCTCTCTATCGCTAAGCCACAACCCCAGCCCATGCACCCCATTCTTATGGATGTACATGATGGTAGGATTCACTATGGTGTATTGATATAAGTGCATAGGAAATTATTTTGGATTCATTTCATTGTCCTTCCTTTTCCCATCCCTTCTGCCTTCCCTTCATTCCCCTTTGTCTAATCTACTGCATATCTATTCTTCCCCTCTCCTCTTTATTGTGGGTTGGCTTTCACATATCAGAGAAAACATTCAACCTTTGGTTTGGGGAGACTGACTTATTTAACTTAGTATGATAATCTCTAGGTCCATCCATTTACTTGCAAATGTCATAAAGTCATTCTTCTTTATGGCTGAGTAATAATCCCTTGTATATATGTACCATAATTTCTTTATCCATTCATCTTTTGAAGGGAATCTAGGTTGATTCCATAGCTTGGCTATCATGTATTGAGCTTCTATAAACATGTGGCTGTGTCACTAAAGTTTACTCTTTTGGGTATAGACCAAGAAGTGGGATACTTGGGTCAAATAGTGATTCCATTCCAGATTTTCTGAGGAATCTCCAAACTGCTTTCCAGAGTGGTTGCACCAATTTGCAGTCCTACCAGCAATTTATGAATGTACCTTCTTCCCCACATCCTCACCAACACTTATTGTTACTTGTATTCTTGATAATTGCCACTCTGACTAGAGTGACATGAAATATCAGTGTATTTTTGTTTTGTTTTTAAATATGGAATGCTTCGTGGAGCTAGGGTTATAGCTCAGCAGCAGAGCACTTGCCTCGCACATGTAAGGCACTGGGTTTGATCCTCAGCACCACATAAAAAAATAAATAAAGTAAAAAAAAAGAATACGGAATCCTTCATGAATGTGTATGTCATCCTTGCACAGTGACCATGCAAATATTCTCTGTATCATTCTGATTTTAGTATATGTGCTGCCAAAGTGAGAACTCAGTGTAGTTTTAATTTGCATTTATTTAACTGCTAGAGATGTTGGACATTTTTCATATATTTATTGGCCATATTTCTTCTTCTGAGAAGTGCCCACTCAGTTCCTTTGCCCACTTATTGGTTGGGTAATCTCATGATGTTTTTCATAGAAATAGAGAAAGCAATCATGAAATTTATCTGGAAAAATAAGAGGCCCAGAATTGCCAAGGCAATCCTTAACAAGAAAAATGAAGCAGGAGGCATCATAATACCAGACTAGTATAATTTAAGAATTATACTACAGAGCTATAGTAACAAAAACAACATGGTATTGGCATGAAAATAGGCAAGAAGACCAATGGAACAGAATAGAGACAAACCCCTAGACACACCCACAAAATATAGTTACCTTATACTTGATAAAGGCACCAAACACATATATTGGAGAAAAGATAGCCTCTTCAACAAATAGTGCTAGGAAAACTGGAAATCCATATGTAGTAGAATGAACTTTAACTCCTATCTCTCACCTAGCACAAAACTCAACTCAAAGTAAATCAAAGACCTAGAAATTAGACCAGAAACCCTGCACATACTAGAAGAAAATGTAGGCCAAACATTCCAACTTTATCAACTCAGGAACCAAATTCCTCAACAAGACTCCTAAAACGCAAGAAGTAAAATCAAGAATCAATAAATGAGGTGATACAAAACTAAAAAGCTTCTTCACAGCAAAGGAAACAATAAAGAATATGAAGAGAGAGCATAGAGAATGGGAGAAAATTTTTGTCACCTACACCTCAGATAGGTCATTAATTTCTAGGATATATAGAGAACTTGAAAAATTGAACACCAAAAGTAACCCAATCAATAAATGGGCAAGGAACTTAAAAAACACTTCACAGAAGATATACAATCAATCAACAAACATATGAAAATAATGTTCAACATCTCTAGCAATTAGAGAAATGAAAATCAAAACTACTCTAAGATTTCATCTCACTCCAGTCACAGTGGCAATAATCAAGAATACAAGTAATAATAAGTGTTGACAAGGATGTGGGGGGAAAAGTACACTCATACATTGCTAGTGGGACTGTAAATTGATGCAACCACTCTGGAAAGCAGTACAGAGATTCGTCAGAAAACTTGGAATGGAATCACCATTTGACCCAGCTATCCCACTCCTTGATTTGTACCCAAAGGACTTAAAATCAGCCTACTAATTGATGCAGCCACATAAATGTTTATACAGCTCAATTCACAATAGCTAAACTGTGGGACCAACCTAGATATCCTTCAACAAATTAAAGGATAAAGAAAATGTGGTATATATACCCAATGAAATATTACTCAGCCTTAAAGAAGAATGAAATTATGGCATTTGCAGGTTAATTGATAGAGCTGGAGAATATTGTGCTAAGCAAAATAAGCCAATCCCAGAAAACCAAAGGCTGAATGTTTTCTCTGTTATGTGGATGCTGACCCATAATGGTGGGGGATAGGGAAGAATGTAGGAACATTGGATTGGTCAGAGGGGAGGGAGGGAAGATGTGAGGGTGGGAAGGATGGTGGAAGGAGACAGACATTATTACCCCATATACATGTATGATAATATGACCGGTGTGACTCTTTACATATGTATAGCCAGAGGAAGGAGAAGTTGTGCGCCATTTGTATACAATGTGTCAAAATGCATTCTACTGTAATGTGTAATTAATTAGAACAATTTTTTAAAATAAACTTTGGGGGGAATAGGGCAAATTTTCTTTCCCCTGTACATGTAGGAATATGTGACAAATCTATTATGTATAATACATCAATAAAAAAATTAAAAATAAATTAAGAAAAAAGAACATAAAGAGAGAGCCTATTGAATGGGAGAAAATCTTTACCATCTACATCTCAGATAGAGCATTAGTTTTCAGGATATATAAAGAATTCACAAAACACCAAACAAATAACCCAATCAATAAATGGGCTAAGGAACTGAACAGACACTTCTTACAAATTTGACTCTTAATATTTGTGGAGCAGTAAGCAGTATAGCCTAGAGTCTTCCTTTGTGCCACCCAGTAACAAAATATCCAGTTTTCAATAAAAAAATCATGAGACATACAAAAAACAAAGAAAAGTGACCCTTTTACAGGAAAAAAAGCAGGAAAGAAACTTCTGAAAAAGTGACCACATGTTGTATTTAACAGAATAAAACTTTGAAGTTAGCATTATGAATATGTTTAAAGAACAGAAAGGAATCATGCTTAAAGAAATGAGGTATGATGAAAACATGGCATCAAATAGAGAATCATAAAAAAGATTTAAGTAAAAATTCTAGAGTCAAATATACAATAGGCACTGGGTCAAATCCTCAGCTCCACCAAAAAAAAAAAAAAAAAAGTGCAATAGCCTAAATAAATAGTTCACCAGAGGTGCTCAACAATAGTTTTATATGACAAAAAGAGTCAGAAAACTTGAAGACAGATTGATCTTAGGGAATCTCCAAGTGAACTTTAAATGAAAATGCACTCAGAGCAAATTCCAAGTGAGTTTCAGTAAATTCCACATATGATAAGTTAAAAATCGCTCATATCAAGACACATCATGGTAAAAACACTGAATGTGAAAAACAAAAGAAAATCTTGCAAGAAAAAAAAACCAATTTAACATACACATTGAAAACCACAAGATTAACAGCTGACTTTTCATACAAAACAATGAAAGCCAAAAGTGTAAAAGATAACATGTTCAAAGTGCTGAATGAAAAATATCTGTCAACCAAGAATCATATCTTAGTACAATTATCCTTCAAATGAATAGGAAATACATTCCAAGAAAACTGAGAATTCATTTCCAGCAAGCACATCGTATAAGAAATATTAAAGTAAGTACAGTAAGCTGAAAGCCAGTGACCCCAGATGCACCCAAAAAATTACTGATGAAGGCAACTATACAATTATAAAAGATAATATAAATAATAATTTCTTCTCCTATCTTACCTATTAAAAAGCAACTATAGGGTGGGGGTTGTGGCTCTGTGGTAGAGTGCTTGCCGAGGATGCTTGAGGCACTGGGTTCGATCCCCAGCACCACATAAAAATAAAAAAAAAAAACAAATAAAGGCATTGTGTCCATCCACAACTAAATTTTTTTAAAAAAAGCAACTATATAAAACAATTTGCATATAATTATATTGTTGATCTATTATGCACAGTAATGCAACATATATGATAACAGCCTAACGAGGTGGGTAGGAGAGAAGCTGCTCTGGAGTGAGGAAATAACACTAGATTATAACTGAAATCCACAGGAACAAGTTAAGACAACCAGAAATCACAAATAAGAAGGTTAATATCACAAATTTTATAAATACATATTTATTCTTTCTTTTCTCAGATTCTTTAATAAACACAAAATTATGTAAACTAATAAATATAACAATGTCCTCTTGGGTTTGTAACATGAATGTAATATAACAACAACAGCATAAAAAGGGAGAAAAGGAAACAGAGCTATATAGGAGCAATGTATCAATATCTCACTTGAACTAAATTAGTATAAATCTAAGTAGATTCTGATAGATTAAAGTGTATGTGTTAAATCATAGAGCAACACTGAGAAAATATCCCCAAAACATAGTAAAAATTATTAAAGGAACTAAAATGTTACATTAGACATATTCACACAATGTGAAAGAAAGCAATAAAAATGTAGTACAGTAACAAAAACACAAACTTGAAGAACACAAAATTTCAAATGGCAGATAAAATCCAAATATATCAATCATAAGAGTAAATATGGATAGAATAAACAGTCTAATAAAAAGGCAGTATTGTCAAAGTGGACAAAAATAGGTTCAACTACATGCTTTGTAGAGGGGACATTTTTTAGATTCAAAGATATATATAGCTTGAAAGTAAGTAATGGAAAAAGATGATATCATTCAAACAGCAACCTTGTGAAAGCTGGAGTAATGATACTAATACCGGAAGAAAGCAGACTTTAAACAAACAAAAATGTCTCTAGGGGGAAAGAGGACCATTTTACAATAATCAAATGATCAATCCACCAGGAAAAGACAATAATTATAAACATATGTGGATGTAACTAAATTAGATAAAGCCAAATCTGATAGCAATGAAAGGATAAATGCACAATTAAATGATAAAGACTTCAATATCTCAGCACAAATAATGGAACTTAACCTAAAAATAGATGGATTATGGGCTGGGGATATAGCTCAGTTAGTAGAGTGCTTGCCTCGCATGCACAAGACCCAGGTTCAATCCACAGTATCATGAAAAAAAAAAAAAAAGAAAAGAAAAGATGAATTATAATTGTTGAACACTATAATATCCTACTTTCAAAAATGGGTAAAACTAGACAAAAGTTCAACAACAGAACACTTGAACACTATAAACCACCTAGATCCAACAGATATCTATATAAAACTGTATCCAATAACAGCAGAATACATATTCACCTCAAGTACACATAGAATATTCTCTAGGATAGACCATATTCTAGGCCATAAAACAACCCTCAATGAATTTAAAGGAATTGAAATCATAAAAATATGTTCTTTAATTTTAAAAAAGAGTAACACAATAACAGAATAAATGTGTAAAATTATCAAATATGTACAAATTAAATAATATAATCTTAATTATTGAAAGAAAGCATTATAAAGGAAATTAGAAAATGCTTTAAGATAAAAGAAATGAAGAGACACATTATGCCAAATTTATGGGATACAGCTAAAGTAGTTCATGGGGGAAATTTTAGAGTGTAAATGTATCCACTAAAAAAAGAAAATCTCAAACCAGTATCATAATGCATCCATATTAAGACACTGGAAAAAGAAAGAATATTAAATATAAAGAAAATAGAAGAGACTAAATAAAGATTAGGTGGAAATAAACAACATACAGAATAGAAAAACAATTAAAAATGAAGAAAAAGGTAATTTTTGGAAAGACTGATAAAATTGATAGACATTTAACTAAAGTGATTGAGACAAAAATTTAAGAGACTCAAATTTGTAAAACCAGGAACTACAGGTGTGCAATGGTGCACACCTGTAATCCCAGTGACTCCAGAGGCTAAGGCAGAAAGATTGCAAGTTTAAGGCCAGCCTCAGCAACTTAGACCCTGTCTCAAAAAAAAAAAAGAAAGAAAGAAAGAAAGAAAGAAAGAAAGAAAGAAAAACTGAGGATGTGACTCAGTGGTAAAGTGCCCATGGGTTCAATCTCCAATACCAAAAAATAAAAATAAAATATAAAAAATCAGGAACTATAGAGGGAAAAATCACTGCTGATGTGATAAAAATAAAAAGAATTAGAGAATATTATAAAAAACTCTCTGCCCATAAACTAGAAGAAATAAACAAATTCATAGTAAGATGACTACCAAAAGTAACTAAAAAAAAAAAACTTGAAAATCTGAATAGCACATTAAGACATTAAGTCAGAATTTAAAACTAGCCATAGAGAAAAACCCAAGTCCAGATAGCTTCATTGGTAAATTCCACCAAAAATTTAAAGAAGGATTAATATAAATTATTTGCAATATCTCCTTAAAAATAAAAGGAGAGAATAATGTGTAACTCATTCTTTCTGACCAGTATTATCCTGATACCAAAGCCAAACAAATATTTTGCAGAAAATGAAAAATGATAAACCATTATCACTAGTGAATACAGATAACAAAATTCCTCAACAAAATACTAGCACATGAATCCAGCTAGATAGAAAAGAATTATACACCATGACCAAGTAATACAAGGTTAGTTTAACATCAGAAAATTAATTAATGCCATATTGTACCAACAGAAGTAAAGCACAAAAACTGTATGATCAGGATGACAGACGCAGATAAGGGATTTGAAAGAATTCATCCCCCCTTCATGAAAAAAAGCACTCAACAAATTAGGAATAGAAGGGAATTTCCTCAACCTGATAAAGAATATCTATGAAAACCCACAGCTAACATCCTGCTTAATGATGAAAATTTAAGAATGAAATTATGACATTTGCAAGTAAATGGATGGAAATGGAGAATATCATGCTAAACGAACTAAGCCAAACTCAGAAACTCAAATGTCAAATGTTTACTCTCATATGCAGAAGCTAGAGTAAGATAAAGGAAAGAGTGGGAGAATTATAAGATTACATAAAGAACCAATTATATCCAAATTAATAGAAAAATGAAGGGAAGTCTAGTAGAGTAGAAGAAGGAGAATGGGAGAGGGAAGGGAAAACAGGAGAGAAAAGTCGGGACCATGAACTGAAATCAATTTCCATGCATGTATGACTCTGTTGGGATGAACACAACTACGATGTATAACAATAAAACTCTAATAAAACAAAAAGAAAAATTAGATGCTTCCCTGGTAAGACTGGGACAAGACAGGATATCTGTATCTGTATGTGCCACTTCTACTCAAAATGTACTGGAGCTGTAGCCAGAAAATTAGGTTTGACAAATAAAAAAAGAAACATGTTTTGAAACAAACAATCTCTATTCATAATGGTATGATCTTTTTTAAAAAAATATTTATTTTATTTAGTTCTCGGCGGACACAACATCTTTGCTGGTATGTGGTGCTGAGGATCGAACCCGGGCCGCACGCATGCCAGACGAGCTCGCTACCGCTTGAGCCACATCCCCAGCCCCTGGTATGATCTTATATAGAAAAAAAAATTAAGAAATCAAAAAACAGCACTTATAAGTGAATTTAACAAGATTGCAAAATACAAGAGACCAATATGTAAGGATAAATTATATTTCAACACATTAGCAGTGAATGATGCAAAAATGGAGAAAATAAAAAAAGAGAAGAAAGCAATTCTATCTATAAAAGCAACAAAAAATAAATATTTAGGGATCGATTTAACAAAAGAAATATAAAACCTATTCTCTAAAAACCATAAAATATTATGAAAAGAAATTAAGGAATTCTCTAAATAATTGGAAACATATCTGTGGTAGGGAAAATAATATATGTGGTAGGCCTCTGTATTATTTGAATATGATTTGAATGTGTCCCCCAAGGGTTCCTGTATTGTAAGCTTTGTCCCTAGTAAGTCAGTGCTAAGAGGTGGTGGAATCTTTAAAGATGAGGCGTACAGATATGTCGTTAAAGCCTTACAGGAACTGCCCTTGGAAAGGACTAAAGTAGCTCTCATGGAACCCCTGAGATCTTACAAGAGGGGGTTATTACAAGCATGAGCCCAACTCCTGAATCAGTCTCTGCCTTCCTGTTTGGCAAGTTCATCTCTTCCTCTTGCACAAACTTAACCATCCATCATGAGGTCCTCACCAGAGCTGAGGTGATGTCAGTGTGGTGCCCTTGAATCTCCAGAACAAGATAAAACAAACTCTTTTCTTTATAAAGTTAGCCTACCCTAGATGTTATGGTTTGGATATGGAATGCTCCCCAAATTTTCTTATGTTCAAAGGTGGAGCTATGGGGAAGTGATTAGATCATGAGGGCTCTGACCTCATTGGTGGATTAATCCATTGACAGCTGAATGTACTTCTGGGAGGTGGGACCCAGTTGGATGAAGTAGTCACTGAGGGTATGGCCTGGACTATGTTCATAGCCCTGACCCCTTTCTCTCTCCTCTTCCTTCCCTTCACTCCCCTCACCTCCCCTCCCCTCCCTTCCTTTCCATTTCCTCTCTCTCTCTCCTTCCAGGCTGTCATGAGCTGCTTTCCTCCACCACATACTTCCACCATAATGTCTCTGCCTTAGAGCCAGAAGACCATGGACTAAATCCTCTGAAACTATGAGCCAAAATGAACTTCTCCTCCACTTGTTATTCTTGCCAGTTATTTTGGCTGCAGCAACAAAAAGCTGACTAACACACCAGCAATGAAATGGTAATTAATACAACACAGTAATTTAAAATGTACTAATACAATCCCTAAAGATGTCCACACCTCAATTTCAAAATCCTGTAAATATGATGCCATACATAAAAATGGAACACTATAGATATGAATAAGTTAAGAAATTTTGACATGGGAAAATTGTTCCGGATATCTGAGTGGACCAAATATCATCACAAGGTGTCTTTATAAGAGGGAATCAGAAGTGTAAGAGTCAGATAGAGGAATTAGAAGATGCTACACTTCTGGCTTGAAGAATGGAGTAAGGCCCATGAGCCATGAACCATGAGGAGTGGAAGCATCTTCTAATAGCTAGAAAAGGCAAAGTAATGGATTATTCCCCATCATGTTTTCAGCCCAGTGAAACCCATTTTAAACTTTCTGAACTGCAATACTCTACAATAACAAATTGTGGTTATTTTATGTCACTATATTTGTGGAATTGTGTTATATCAGTAACAGCACACAGATGCAATAACCCATGTTCATGGATCAGCAGACTTAATGTTGTTAATATAGCAACACTTTCCAAATTTAATTCAATCTCTGTCAAATTTTCCAGCTATCTTCTTGGAAGAAACCAACAAGCTGACTCTAAAATTCATATGGAAATACAATGAACCCAAAATATCCAAAATAATATTGGAAAAGAACAAAGTTGAGGATTCACATTTCCAGGTATTAAAACTCACTACAAACCCACAGAATCAAGACAGTATGGTACTGGCATAAAGACAAGCATATAGATTAATAGAGACCAAAAAAATTCAATGGAAAAACAACAATCCTTCTGACAAATGATGCTAGTACAATTGCATATCTGTATGAAAAACATTAAATGAAACCCCACACATTAATAAAATTTAGTCAAATTAGTCAAATATGTATATAAAAGCTGAAACACTTAAACACTTTAAAGGCAACATAAATCTTACCTCTTGATCAGGTCATGGTTTCTATACATGACACCAAAGCACAAGCAACAAAAAAATAATGCATAAATTAGAATCCATCAAATTTTAATTGTGCTTCAAGAAAGGGGAAAGGCAACATATTTAATTATTGTATTATTCAGTCCTCAAATTTCCATCTGGTTCTGATGAATAGTTTCTGTTATCATGAATCATTGCCCTGATTCTGTTTTGCTGGCTATCTGTGCTCTCTTTTAATTCATATTGAGCGTCCTTATGATGGTCATTTAAAATTATTTATCTGGTAATTCATATATCTCTGTTCCTTTAGAGTCAGTTTCCAGATACTTAGTTTGTTCTTTTAATGGTCCTATCTCCCTCTTCTTTTTTATGCCTCATTATCTTCTGTTGGGACTTCAGCATTCAAAAATCAGTCACTTCTCAGTCTTTGGAGTCTGATCTCATGCAGGGAGGATTTTCTCCAGTCTGTCTGGAGATTCTGGAAACTTCTCAAGCTTTTCCAAGGGATCCATTGTCTCTGATTTGCTTGTAATCTAATTCAAGAGATTTGCTGTTTTGTACTCACGTGCTCACCCTGGTGTCCATCTTTAGTACTGCAGCCTCTCTGCTGGCCTAATAAACTGCAGTGCTGCAGCTCCACCTAGTGTCTATGTGTGATACTGCATACCCCGGGTTCATATTGATCCTTGTTTATAGCAGCCCCCAACATGGCTTATCATTTTTGCCAGCACTCAGCTTTAGGTAAGACAGAAACTAGTATCTCTGGCAACCCCTGAAAAGGTCAGAATGTTAGATGTATGTTCCATTTTTCTCCTTCCCTACTTAGGAAGAACTAGAGAGTTGAGCGTTGTCTCCCAGTTGCACCTGCTTATCTAGAAGGGGCTCCCATGAGTGTCACAATTTTCTCTCAGGTTTCAATGTGTTTGGCTCTCTGTTGGCCTGGGATGAAGGGACCTGTTAACTGGCTTTTTAAAGGTAATTGATCCATGTATTGTTATTTTGGGAGAAGTAAGATCTGGTGCTTCCTATTCTGCCATCTTGCTGTCACACCTCTGAATCCAACTTTCTATTTTTTAATGGATTTCTTGAGTTATAATTCAAATATCTGGGGCTGGGGTTATGGCTTAGCCATATCGTGCTCACCTAGCAAGTGTGGGGCACTGGGATGGATCCTCAGCACCACATAAAAATAAAATAAAGGTATTGTGTCCAACTACAATTAATACATTAAAAAATTCAAATATCATGCAATTCATCCTTTAAGGTATATAATTAAATAGTTTTTCAAATATTCATAGATATGTGCAACTACAATCACAGTAAATTTTAGGACATTTTCTTCACTTCAAACACAAACTATACCATTTAATTATCATTCCCTTTTCATCCCTATCCCTAAACAACCATTAATTTACCTTCTGTTTCTATAGATTTCTCTCTCCAGGACATTTCTTTTTTTATTTGTTCTTTTTAGTTATACATGACAGTAGAATGTATTTTGACATATCATACATACATGGAGTATAAATTCCCATTTTTGTGGAGTTACACAGGTCATGAATTCATATATGAACAAAGGAAAGTTATGTTCAATTCATTCTACTGTCTTTCCCATTCCTGTCCCCTCTCTCCCCCCTCCCGTGTTTCCCCCTGTCCAACCCACTGAACCTCCACTCCTCCACCCCCCCACACACACACCTATTGTGAATCAGCATCACAGAGAACATTTGGCCTTTGGTTTGCGGGGATGGACTTATTTGACTTAGCGTGATAGCCTCCAGTTCCATCCATTTACCTGCAAATGCCACAATCTCATTCTTCTATATGGCTGAGTAATATTCCATTGGGTATATATATTTTCTTTATCCATTCATCTATTGAAGGGCACCTAGGTTGATTACATAACTTAGCTATTGTGAATTGAGCTGCCATGAACATTGATGTGGCTGTGTCAGCGTATTACACTGAATTTAAGTCCTTTGGGTACAAACCAAGGAGTGGTATAGCTGGGCCAAATGGTGGTTCCATTCCAAATTTTCTGAGGAATCTCTATATTGCTTTCCAGAGTGGTTGACCAATTTTCAGTCCTATCAGCAATATATGAGTGCACCATTTCCCAAACATCCTCACCAACATTTATTGTTGTTTGTATTCTTGATAATTGACATTCTGATTGGAGTAAGATGAAATCTCACTTTGTAGTTTTGATTTGCATTTCTCTAAGTGCTAGTGATGTTGAACAATTTTTATATATTTATTGATAATTTGTATTTCTTCTCCTAATAAGTGTCTGTTCAGTTCCTTTACCCATTTATTGACTGGGTTGTTTGTTTGTTTGTTTGTTTGTTTTTGGTGTTAAGTTTTTTGAGTTCTTTATATATCCTGGAGATTAATGCTCTATCTGAGGTACAAGTGGCAAAGATTTTCTCCCATTCTGTAGCCTGTTTACATTCTTGATTGCTTCCTTTGCTATGAAGAAGCTTTTTATTTTGATACTATCCCATTTATTGATTCTTGATTTGCTTCGTATGCTTTAGGAGTCTTGTTGAGGAATTCAATTCCTAAGCTAGCATGATGGAGAGTTGGGCCTATTTCATCTTCTAATAAGTGCACTGTCTCTGGTCTAAGACCTAGGTCCTTGATCCACTTTGAGTTGAGTTTTGTGCAGGGTGAGAGAAAGGGGTCTAATTTCATTTTGTTACATATGGATTTCTAGTTTTCCCAGCACCATTTGTTGAAAAGGCTAGCTATCTTTTCACCAATGAATGTTTATGGAGCCTTTGTCTAGTATGAGATAACCATATTTATATGGGTTTCTCTGTGTCTTCTATTCTGTACCATTGGTCTATGTGTCTGTTTTGGTGCCAAAATCATGCTGTTTTTGTTACAATAGTTCTGTAGTATAATTTAAGTTGTGGTATTATGATACCACCTGCTCCACTTTTCTTGTTGAGGATTGCTTTGGCTATTCTGGACCTCTTGATTTTTCAAATGAATTTCATGACTGCTTTTTCTATTTCTGTGAAGAACATCATCGGAACCTTAATAGGATTTGCATTAAATCTGTATAGTGCTTTTGTAGTATGGCCATTTTGATGATATTAATTCTGCCTATCCAGGAACATAGGAGATCTTTCCATCTTCTAAGGTCTTCTACAATTTCTTTCTTTAGTGTTCTGTAGATTTCATTGTAGAGGTCTTTCATCTCTTTTGTTAGATTTTGTTTTATTTTCTTTGAGGCTATTGTGAATGGAATAGCTTTCTTAATTTCTCTTTCAGAGGATTCATCACTTATGTATAAGAATGCAATTGATTAATGGGTGTTAATTTTATATCTTGCTACTTTGCTGAATTCATTTATGAGTTCTAGAAGTTTTCTGGTGGAGTTTTTTGAGTCTTCTAAATATAGAATTATGTTGTTGGCAAATAGTGACAATTTGAGTTCTTTTCCAATTCATATCCCTTTAATTCCTTTCATCTGTCTAATTGCTCTGGCTAGAGTTTCAAAGACTATGTTCAATAGAAGTGGTGATAGAGGTCATCCCTGTCTTGTTACAATTTTTAGGGGGAATCCTTCCAATTTTTTTCCATTTAGAATGATGTTGGCCATGGGTTTAGTGAATATAGCTTTTATAATGTTGAGGTAGGTTCCTACTATCCCTCATTTTTCTAGTGTTTTGAACATGAATGGATGCTTTATTTTGTCAAATGCTTTTTCTATCCAGGACATTTAATATAAATGGAATTATATAAGACATTGTCTTTTTTACTGTCTTATATTACTTAGCATATGTTTTCAAGAATCATTCATGTTGTAATATATTTATGTGTGTATATATATATATATATATATATATATATATAATTTAATTATTTATGGCCAAATAATACATTCTATGATTATACCACATATACAGAAAGCAAATACATAAATGTCTTTTATGTAATTAAATGCAACAACAGTCAACAAAATATTAACAAATTGAGAGGCTGGGGTTGTGGCTCAGTGGTAGAGAGCTTGTCTGGCATGTGTGAGATGCTAGGTTCAATTCTCATCACTACATATAAATAAGTAAAATAAAGGTCCACTGACAACTAAAAAAATTAAAATAATAAATAAATAAATAAAAATATTAACAAATTTAAACCAGTACTGTATAAAAAGAAATGTATACCAAAACCAATTTCTTCAAAGTATGTAGAGCTGATCCAATATTTGAAAACCAGTCTTTGTAATTCATTATGTTAACAGCCTAAAGAGAAAAATCATATGATATCAATTCATTCTGAAAAACACTTGATGATTCAATACTCATGTGCAAATCTTAGTAAATCTGTTTTTAAAGTCTCAGGGAAAAAAAAAGTCTTAGCAAGCTAAGAATAGAACTGTTACCTTGTTGAGGAATTTTGTATTTATATTCATAAGGAATATGTTCTGTAGATTTTAATGTTTTTATTAATGCATTATAGTTATACATAATAGCGGGATTCATTTTGGTATATTCATGCAGGAATGGAGTTTAATTTGCTCCACTTCAATATCCAGTATTTTCACTTTCCCTCCTCTGTTCCCTCCCCATGTTCCCATTCCTCTACTGATCTTCCTTCTATGTGTTTATTTTTAAGTGGATGTTTTGTAGATATACATAAAGTTGAATAATCACAATGATATATTCATATATGTACACAGCATAATATGGTCAATTTTATTCCATCATTCCTCCCTTTTCCTGTCTCTTCTCCCTCTCCTTCCATTTCCTTCCTCTACTCCATTGATCTCTCCTCTATTTTCATGGTGTCACCTTCCTTTTTCCCTTATTTTGTTCTAGCTTCCACATATGAAAGAAAACATTTGACCCTTGACTTCCTGAGTCTTAAATATTTCACTTAGCATAATGTTCTTCAATTCCATTCATTTACCAGAAAAATGCCATAATTTTATTCTTCTTTATGGATGAATGAACTTCATTGTTCCTATATAATACGGTTTCTTTATTCATTCATCTGTTCATAGGCAACTCAGCTGGTTCCATAACCTGGTTATGGTGAAATATGCTGTTATAAATATTAATAAGCCTTATCATTATGTATGCTGAGTTCAGTTCCTTTGGATAAATGCCAAGGAGTGGTATAGCTGGGTCGTATGATGGTTCCATTCCTAGTCTTTTGAGAAACCTCCATATTGCTTTCCAAAGTGGTTGTTCTAATTTGCAGTCCCACCAACAGTGTACAAGTGTGCCTTTTTCACATCCTCACCAGCATATGTTAGTATTTGTGTTCTTGATGATTAATCTAGAGTGAAATAAAATCTCAGTGTAGTTTTGATTTGCATTTCTCTGACTACTAGGGGTGTTGAATATTTTTATCTTATATTTATTTGCCATTTGTAATTCTTTTTTTGAGAAATGTCTGTTTAGTTCTTTTGCCCATTTATCAGTTGGGCTATTTGTCTTTATTTTTCTTGGGGAGTGTTCTTTGAGTTCTTTATATATTCTAGATATTAATTCTCTGTGGGAGGAGTAGCTGACAAATATTTTCTGCCATTCAGTAGGCTTTCTCTTCATATTTTTTTTTTATTTTCGTACAGATGCTTTATAATTTGATGCCATCTCACTTACTGATTCTTGGTTTTATTTCTTGTACTTTGGGAGTCTTGCTAAGGAAGTTGGTGCCTATGCCAATATGTTAAAGTATTGACCCTATGTTTTCTTTGAGTAGTTGCAGTGTTTCTGGCCTAATTTCTAGATCTTTGATCTACTTTGATTTGACTTTTGTGCAAGGAAATAGGGATATAGTTTCATTCTTCTACCTATGAATATTTATTTCTCCCAGCACTACTTGTGAAAAGGATAACTTTTCCCCAATATGTGTTTTTCACACCTTCATCAAGTATCAGTTGACAGTATCTATGTGGGTTTTGTCTCTGCATCTTCTATTCCATTACATTACTCTTCATGTCTATTTTGACGCAAATACTGTACTGTTTTTGTTACTATAGTTAAGTAGTATAATTTGAGATCAGGTATTGGGATGCCTCCTACATTGCTCTTCATGCAAGAGTCATATTTATATTTGAGGTGTTCCCCAAAAGCTCATGTGTGAGAAAATGCAAGAAGCTTAGAGGTGAAATGATTGGGTTATGAGAGCCTTACCCAATCAGTGAACTAATCCCCCTGAGAATGATTAACTCAGTGGTAACTATAGGCAGGTAGGTTGTAGCTGGAGGATGTAAGGCAGTGGGGGCATGCCTTTGGGGCACCATTCCACCATTTGTCCCTGGTGAGTGAAGTCTCCCCCACCCCCGGGCCATCTTCCCAACTGCTTTCCTCCACCACACACTTCCACCATGATGTTCTGCCTCATCTCAGACCTTGAGGACTGGAGTTAGCCATTTATGGACTGAGACCTCTGAAACTTGAGCCCCCAAATAATCTTTTCCTTCTCTAATTATTCTTTATCAGTTCTTTTGGTCACAGCAGCAAAAATGCTGACTAAAAGAGAAATTGGTACCAAGAAGTGGGTCATTTCTGTGACTAATCTGACCATGTAGTTTAGAAACTTTTAGAGCTTTTTGGAATTTGTGGGAGGAATTTTGTAAATTTAGTGATGCGAGCTGGAAGAGCTTTAGATTGTTGTAAGCAGAGGTTAATGGGTAATTCTAGAGGAAGCTCAGAAGACCAGAATGCCAATAAGACAGTCAACAGTGAAGATGGGACTCATGAGGCTTCAGAGGAGAAGAAAGACTCTATTGGAAATTGAACTAGAAGCTTTTCCTGTTATGTTCTGGCTAAGAAGTTGTTTGCATTTTTCCCATATTCTGAGACTTTCTGTGAGGTTGAATTTAAAGATGATGAACTAATTAATCTGGTAAAAATATTTCTAGGTGTACAGCATTCAGGCAGTGGCATAGATATTGCTGGTTGTTTCTAGCCAAGTTTATTGTGATAATCAGGAGCAGAAAGATTTGAAAAACTTGCAATTTAATTAGAGTAAAACTGTGGCTAAGGAAAGTGTGGTTGTTAAAAACACTGCAACCACTAAAGAAACACTAAAGGTTTTACCCAGAGACAATAAGAAAGATGGATGGAGGGCATCCTCCATGGATGGAATTGGCAAGACCACACTCATCTCAGTTTCAAGGGAACCAATTAGAAAAATTCCTCTGATTAGAAACCAATGGGGCACCGTATTTGCACAAAGGGGCCTAGGAGGTTGTTTCACCATTCTCAGCCAACCAGGCACTTGGAGTTGCCACAGCCGTGGTCCCTGAAGGCTTGGCTACTGCTCAAGATGGCAGTGCAAACCTTGGAGGTGACCATGTGGTGCTGTTTCTGCAGGATTTCAGGATGCTTGAGTTAGGGGGTCATGGAGGCTTACACTGAGATTTCAAAGGAAGACCTAGGAGGCCAGGCAAACTGTAACGGGGTCAGAAGCCTTGTGAGCAGGCCCTGATAGGGGATGTGCGGAGGTAGCTGAAACTACAGTGGAGATACCTTAGATTTTAAAAAGCCAGTACCGTGGAACATCTCCCAAGGAAAGCTGCAAAAACTGAGAGGCCATGTGGACTGCAACCAGCAAGGCAAAGGTGTGGATCTATAAGCCCTTTGGAGAGTACATCACATTGCCATGTGCATGAGATGCTGGATATGAAACTACAGGACTTGTTTGCCCAGATGGATTTTGATCTTGCTTTGGTCCCATCCCTTCTTTCTATGCCCCAATTTCTCTCTTTTAGATTGGAAATGTTTACTATGTACCTTTATATATTGGATACATGTACCTTGTTTCTTTTTTATTTTTACAGGAACTCACTCTGAGTGTTTGCTTTGAGTCTCAGAGGAGACTTTGGATGTGGACTTTTGGGTTTCTTGGAACTGTTGAGACTATGGGGACTATTGAAAATGGACCAAAAGTATTTTGCATTATGAGATAATCATGAGCTTTTGGTGTTCAAGTGAAGAATGTTATGATTTAGGTTTGAAGTATCCCACAAAAGCTCACTTGTGAAATAATGCAAGCTTAGAGGTGAAATGATTGGTTTCTGAGAGCCTTGATCCAAGCAACAAATTCATCCCATGATAAGGTGGTAACTGTAGGCAGGTAGAACTAGAAAAAAAAGTCCTAAAATTCATATGGAAGAATAAAAGATCCAAAATAACTAAAGAAATGCTTAGTGTTTTAGGCAGCTGTTCACAGCTGTGACCAAAAGACCTGACAAGAACAATTGAAGGAGGAAAATTTATTTGGGGACTGATGGTTTCAGAGTTCTCAGTCCATAGATGGGTGATTCCATTACTCTAGGCCAGAGGTAAGACAAAATATCATGGTGCAAGAGTGTAGTAGAAGAAAGAAGCTCATAACATGAAACCAGGAAGTAGAGACAGAGACTCCTCTCACCACTGACAAAATATATACCTCCAAAGCATGCCCCAACGACCTACCTCCTCTAGTCATATCCCACCTGCCTATAGTTATCACTCAGTTAATCCACATCAGTGGATTAATGTGCTCATTAGATTAAGGTTCTCATAACCTGATCATTTCACCTCTAAGCTTTCTTGCATTGTCTCACACACAAGATTTGGGGGGACACCTCATATTTAAACCATACCATATACCCTTGCAATATGTTATAAAAGCACTTGGTGTAATGCTTCCACCTTTGTGCTTTTTGGCCAATATTGACTTAAATATTCAGAGTCTTTTATGGTTCCTTTGGATTTTAGGATTTTTTTCTATTTCTGTGGAAAAAGTCATTAGAATTTGGTAGGGGTCATATTAAGACTGTAAATTCACTGGTTAATATGGATACATTTTTGTGGTGCAAGATATTGAACACAGGGCCTCATATATGTTCTGTAAGTGCTTTACCACTGGGCCACACCCTCAGCTCAATGTGGACATTCTATCAATTTTTTATGCATGTTCTTACTAATCCAGAAAAAAATCTAGGGACAGGCCAAATAACCACCATAATTTGAAGTAGGGATAAGCATAATTGATCTTTTGAGATACTATCAACAGCTATAATGTGATGTGAAAATATCTTTTCTCTGTGTTAGTGACAAAGTTGCTGTTTTTGTTAAAAAGACTGTGACACGTTGACTATATTTAGTTGGAAATTGATCAAAATAAAGATATATTTTTCCCACTAAAGTCCATAAGTTAACCTGAATTCTATCCATAAAACTCAAGGTTAAAAACATTATAGCAGAGAGTTCATTAACAAGTAAAAGGGGGTTGGGGTTGTGGCTCAGTGGTAGAGTGCTTGCCTCATATGTGTGAGGCACTGGGTTCAATTCCCAGCACCACATATAAGCAAATGAATAAAATAAAGGTCCATCAACAACTAAAAAAATATTTTTTAAAATTAGTAAAAGGTGAGTAGGAAAAAATATTTAATTGGTGAAATCATGTTCCAAGTATGTGGAATAAGGGGCTGGTGGTGTACCTGAGTGGAAGAACTGTGCTTAACATGAACAAGGCCCTGGGCTCAGTCCCCATCACTCCACCAAAACAAAGTGAAATGGCTAGAAATATTATACAGGTGCCTCCACCCTTGCCTGAATAGCATATAAAAATTTGACAAGTCAACCCATGTCTCAGCTTCCTTTGGAGTGCCATCTGGGTCTCAGATACCGTGTGGCCCTATGTCCAACCATGTGGTTTACACCTGCCAAATGGTCACCCATAATAATAAATGTTGTGTTTAGCTAGAACAAGTTGGGGCAATTTGTAAGACAGCAAAAATAACTAATATGTGGAGGATTTTCTTGACCCAACCAGAAGTTAGGATGATCTGATACCATAAAATTAAGCTATTTCAGGTGAAACTTTCATGAAAAGAACTTATAGGAGTTCATAAAAATCAGGGAGCATGTACTTGACCCAGTTCATAAGAAGAAACTATATGACTGTTTTTATCCCTGATTGCTATAAATTGTATGCATCATAAAATTTAGTTTGATAAAATAATGAAGGTAATTACTTTCATTTCAATATTCTACATAGTAAGAAGGTTGTGGAAGAAGTAATGTATAACCCTCACCAACTTCTAATCTTCAGAACCTACCCAAATTTATCAAAACTGAGTTTTGGTAAAGGCATTTGTGAAGGCCTGCAAGGCACTAGATAACCTGACCTATATAACTCTCTGAACTCCTTCCTAACAACCTATCCTCACTTCTCTACAACAAAACTGGTATTATTCCTTTACTATATTTCCAAACAACAAAGTACCACAGACTAAGTAGTTTAAACAACCAAAATGTGTTGACTCATATATATCCCTCAAACATCCTGAGGGATGTGAGAAAGAATCTGTTCCAGATCCATCTCCTAGCTTTTGGTGGTTTGCTGTCAATCTTTAGCATTCCCTTGGCTTGTAGAAGTCTCTGTCTTCATTTTTGCATGGTGCTCTCCCAGTGTGCATGTCTGTATTCAAATGTTCCCCTTTTATAAGAATACCCAGCAGAGAATCCTGGGACAAGATACAGCCCAATGCTATACCCCCAGTGATATACCTTCCTCAGCCATTTTCACCTTCCCACACAGTCACCACCCAGTAAAGCATTCAAATTACTAATCCATCAAATGGATTAACCCACTGAGGAAGTTATCACTGTCATCATAGCCTAAAAGTCCCACCTCTGAACCTTGTTATATTGGGAATCATGCTGCAAACATAAGCTTTTGGGGGCATTCCAGATCCAAACTTTGCCCCGGACCCTCAAATGTCATGGCAATCTCAAACTGAAAACTACATTAAGTCCATATCCAAGAGTTCCCATATTTTAACAGTTCCAGCATTGCTCAAAAGTCCAAGTCCAAAGTCTCCTACAAGACTCAAAGCAAAGTCCTAGTTGTGACCTCCAGTATAAATCAAAAGTTACATGCTTCCAAAATACAATGGTACAGAGTAAGCACTGCCATTCCAAAAGGGAGGAATTGGGGCAAAGAAAAAATGAGACCAAAGCAAGACAGAAAATCAGCCAGGCAGGCGTGCCCTGTAGCTATTGGTTCAGCATCCAGGACACAAGGTGATCAAATGAGGTGTGGGCTTTGGCAGCCCTTCCCCTTTGGCTTTGCTGGCTGTAGCCCCCATGACTTCTTCTTTAGCCTGGCTCTGCTCACTTATTGTAGCTTTCCCTGGCTGACAGTTCACATTCCTGGCATCTCTTAACTTGTGTAATCTGCATTGCAGCTTCACTTTTATTCTCACAATTTCACACATCACCCCTTCAGGGGCTGCTGTAGGGATCCTAATCCATACACATTTCACCTGACTTCTCAGGCCTTTCTTTCAAATCTGAGTGAAAGCTTCAGTGATACCCTAAGCACAGCATTCTGCATTCTGGCATAATCAGCACGACATAGAAAATGTCAGGGGCTGCCACCAGCTCAAGCAGTAGCTTGGCCCCCTTGAACAACTACTATAGTATACACACAGCAAAACTCCCCTTCTCAGTATCAATTTTTTTTTGTACCAGGGATTGAACCCAGAAGAGCTTTAGCACTGAGCTATTTTTATTTTTTTATTTTGTGGTAGGGTCTCACTAAGTTGCTTAGGGCCTCACTAAGTTGCTGAGTCTGACTTTGAACTTGTAATCCTTCTGCCTCAGTCTCCTGAGCTGCTGGGATTGCAGGCATGTGCCACCTCACCAAGCATCAATTTTTGTGTCAGTCAGCTTTGCATTGCTGTGACTAAAACACCTGAGAAAAACAACTTAGGGAGGAAAAGTTTATTTTAGGATCATGGATTCAGAGGTCTCAGTTTATGGATGGCTGACTCCATTGATCTGGACCTGAGTCAGATGAGAAAAACAACTTAGGGAGGAAAAGTTTATCTTAGGATCATGGTTTCAGAGGTCTCAGTTTATTGATGGCTGACTCCATTGCTCTGGACCTTCTGAGATGAGGCAGAACAACATGGTAGAAGGGCATGGTAGAGGAAAGCTGTCCAGCTCATGGCAGCTAGGGGAGGAAGGGGCTGGGGACTAGATAAACCCTTCCCTGTCATGCCCAAGTGACCTACTTCCTCCAACTAAGTCCCACCTCCAAATAGTTCATTCAGTTACTAATGGATTAATCCAACAAATGGATTAATTCACTAATGAGGTCAGAGCTCTAATTATTGTCTACAAGCTCCACCTCCAGACCTTGCTGTATTGGGGGCCATGCTTCCAACACATGATCTTGGGAGCATTCCAGATCCAATCTATAACACATCTCATATAAGGCCTTCCCTGATCACACCATTTACTCAGAATCTAAGTTTCATGGTGACAAGAATCTTTTCCATCTTATTTACTTCTGTGTCAGTCCATAACCAGTGTCTGTTTCAGTTCAAATATTTAATAAATGTTTATTACATGTACAATTATGTATTAACCAAAGAAGATAAATGAACACATATCATACAAGCTTTGTAAATACTTATATGATATACTCCTGTAGATATATATATATATATATATATATATATACTAGATATATATATATATATATACTATGTATATAAATTTATTGATTTTATAATATTGTTACTTCAATAAAATTTAAATTCCATGAAAAATTAAAGAATAAACATTCTTGAATGTACAGTGATTGAATGCTCTCTTTGTTCTCTGATTGAGTCTCTGGAAAGTACAATAGAATCAAGTTTTCCCTGAGGGAAATGGTGCTTATCTAAAACTCCTGAAGATACCCATTTCTCTCCCTCTTTGAATAAATCAATCTTATCTAAGGGACCAATTATAAAACAATAAAATAATTTTACTCCTTTCTCCAAAACTTACCTGTTTTCACTCTACTTGTATTACCAGGAAATCACCTGGCAGCAGCAGAAATAGGATCAATGGTAGAGAGATCAGTTCCAAGGAGAGATATGTTTTCAGGCTTTACTCAAAGATTGTCCATCACCTGCTGTCTCTTCTGCCTTGCTAGTTCTTTACAGGTCCTGGAGGTACACATCAATGGGCCTGACTCGACTACCTATTAGGAAAAAAGAGAATCCCTTCCATTGAATCAGTGGACTCAGAAAAGGCCAAGGAACTGAGGACTTCCATCTAAGATTTTAAAATGTAAGACCTTGAATCAAAGCAATGGTTATATTTTGTCTCTCATAAGTTTTTTGTTTTGTTTTGCTTTGTTTTTAAGGAGTTGTCCACTTTGAGTTCTGGCCTGCCTCAGAGTAGAGAGGTGAAACCTAAACACCTCCCAGCTCCAGCCTGTAGGACCTATGACAGGTGCTAAGATAAATTGATATCTTGTTTTAAACATTTTTTTAGTTGTCAATGGACCTTTATTTTGTTTATGTATATGTGGTGCTGAGAATCAAACCCAGTGCCTCACATGTACTAGGCAAGCACTCTGCCTCTGAGCCACAACTCTAGCCCTAAATTTATCTTTACAAAGTCTCTTGGCTTTTTTTCATTGGTGTTTGTTTTCCCATCTCCTTAACAAAGAGGCTTCTAACCGACACCTTTGATGTTTATCTAACTAAAATTGGGCCTTTCCTGTAATAAAATTGGAGAGATTGTTTGTGAAGATTCAAGCAAGGTGGGGAGGAAAGTTGATTTAAAAAAATCCCTCCCTTTAAAAGTAGGGAGGAAGTTTGATGTTTAAAAGCTACTTCCCTTCAAAGGCAAATCTTCTTAGCTGGATACAGTGGAGCATGCCTGTTATCCCAGCTACTTGGGAAGCTGAGGCAGGTGGATAACAAGTTGAATGTTAGACTTGGCTGCTTAGCAAAAAATGTCTCAAAAAATAAAAAGGCTTGGGATGTAGTTCAGTTGTAGAATATTGTTGGGTCCAATCCCCAAAAGATAAAAAAGACAAATCTTCTAAATAAAGGGAAAAGGGAACTTAAACCATTTTTTGAGATCAGTTCCCAACTTTCTTCCATTGAGTCTCCCCCAACCTGTTTAAGTCAGCGGTTTTAAGTCCTTGTGGGTTGTGGACCCCTTAGAGCAATGCACATAAATCACCTGGTGATCCTGTTGAAATGACAGTTCTAAGTCAGTGGTTCTGGGGAGAGAATTGGGGTGAATCAAATGGGTCTTTACTCTTCCCCCTTTAGGCACTTACTTTGGCTCCAGTCCATTTCCCAATGCCCAACTCACTCCTCTTCTGCTGTTTTTCAGAGTGCTCTGCTGCAGCACCCTATTCTAACTACCTTTTTTGCCAGATGCATCTGTTACAGATCTTTATGGTTTTGCCTCACCTTCAAACTGACCTCTCCTAGCTTCCTTTCTCTCTGGACATGTGCTGTATGAAAATATGAGAATGGGTTGATGAATTACTTCCCTCTCTCTCTCCTGGACAGAAGAACAACTCCTCACCCCTTCACCACCATAAGGTAACGATCAGGAGTTGAGGAACAGAGACAGAGCTTGTCAGCACTAGAGCTGAAAGTAAAAGGATGCCATGAAGTCAAGTAGGGGTCAGGAAAAAGCAAGATGGTGAAGGAACAGAAAAAATATAGAGAAGAGAGGAAAAGGAATCCATAGAAAGGAGAGAGGAAATCCACCTCAAAATATGCCCCATTTTTTCTTGTAGTATGTTGAGTTGGTTTCTGTTTTTTAAGTTACAGGGCACATTCTAGGGCTGTGGTGAGGAATATATACAATTAGCATCTTATAGTAACAAAAAAATAAGGAATTGCTCAAACAACCAAAATTATGGGGGCAGGCCACAGGGACATAGAAGCGAAACTGAAAGAACTCCCAATGATGTCTGAATAGTACATTATAGTTTTGTTATGTATTCTTTTACTTTTTCATTTTTGTTTTCTTTTTAATTTTTTCCTTTTTTTTCTTCTTTTATTATTTTTTTCTTTTTTTACTCTCTGTATATATATTTTCCTCTCACTTATCTGTTTCCCCAGAGTCTCTTTCTCTCTTTTCTCCTGCTAAGAGTCAAATTGTTTTGATTTATCTTTCACACTTCTTATGATCTAATACCACTATATTCTCACTTCATACCTCATGAACATCACATCCTACACCACCCCTGTTCTTGTCTACCATTAGAAATGGTATATCCTTTTGCAAACCTACTGTTTATATTGTAGACAATAATTGAGGACATCATTTCTGTTTATTGTGACAAAACTGTAAATGTCTTAATACGTGCTATTTGGTTTAAGGCTGCATATTGTTTGCACTGGGTGCTGTTAATATTGATCTCCCCCTTAAAGGTGAGGTATTGGAAACCTACAGGGGCGCTATAAGTCTATAGGGTAGAAACATTAATACCTCAGATCCACAATGCTAGATGGGAAGACACACAACTACATGAAAAAACAAGAGAATAAAGTGTCCCAAACAAACCAAGATGCTACAATAATACATTGACAGTAGAAGAAATGTCATAGAAGGACTTCAGGATGTGCATACTTAAACTGATCTGCAAAGTAAAGAATGATGTAAGGAACAAATACAGGTAGCAAAATATCAATTCAATAAAGAGATAGAGATTCTGAAAAAAACAAACAGAAATCCTTGAAATGAAGGAAACAGTAAACCAAATTAAAAATTTAATAGACAGCATCATCAACAGACTAGATCACTTGGAAGACAGAGCCTCAGACAACAAAGACAAAATATATAATCTTGAAAATATAGGTGACCACACAGTGAAAATGGTAAGAAACCATGAACCAAATATCCAGGAATTATGGGATAACATGAAAAGACCAAATGTAAGATTTATCGGGATAGAGGAAGGCACAGAGATACAAACCAAAGGAATTCACAATGTCTTCAATGAAATAATGTCAGAAAATTTCCCAACCCTGAAGAACAAAATGAAAAATCAAATATAAGAGGCTAACAGGACACCAAATGTACAAAATTACAACAGATCCACACCAAGTCACATTATAATGAAAATACCTGGGATACAGAATAAGGATACAATTTTAAAAGCTGCAAGAGAAAAGTACCAGATTAAATATAGGGGAAACCTCAAAACTAGGAGGTCCTGGAACAACATATTTCAAGCTCTGAAATAAAATGAGTGCTAATCAAGAATCTATTATCCAGCAAAATTAAGCTTCATATTTGATGACAAAATAAAAACTTTCCATGATAAACAAAAGTTAAAAGACTTCACAGTTAGAAAGCCTGCACTACAGAACATACTTTGCAAAATATACCTTGAGGAGGAAATGGGGGAAAAAAGAAAACCAGCAAAGGGAGGAACTACACTAAAGTAAAGGACAATCGAAGAAGAAACTAAGTCTAGTTAAAAACCCAAAATAAACTAAAATGACCAGGAATACAAATCATATCTCAATAATAACCCTGAATGGCCTAAATTCATCAATCAAAAGACATAGACTGGCAGATTGGATTTTTTAAAAAGATCCAACAATATGCTGCCTTCAAGAGACTCATCTCACAGGAGAAGACATCCACAGACTAGTCGTGAAAGCATGGGGGTAAAAACATATCACTTGCATAGACTGTGTAAACAAGCAGGAGTTTCCATCCTCATATCAGATAAAGTGGACTTCAAGCCAAAGTTAGTCAGAAGGGATAAAGAAGGACATTTCATACTGCTTACAGGAATCATACATCAAGAAGACATAACAATTGTAAACATTTATGCCTCAAACAATGGAATATCTATATACATCAAACAAACCCTTCTCAATTTCTAGAATCAAATGGATCATGACACAATAATAATGAGTGACTTTAACACAGCTCTCTTACCACTGGATAGATCTTCCAAACAAAAACTAAACAAAGAACTATAGAACACAATAATACAATCAATAATTTAGACTTAATAGACATATATAGAATATTTCATCCATCAACAAAAGAATACACTTTCTTCTCAGCAGCACATGATCCTTCTCTAAAATAGACCACATGTAACGCAACAAAGCAACTCTTAGCAAATACAGAAAAATAGAGATACTACCCTGCATTCTACCAGATCATAATGAAATGAAATTAGAAATCAATGACAAAATAAAAAATAGAAGCTACTCCAACACCCAGAGACTAAAAAATACACTATTGAATGACAAATAGATAATAGAAGAAATCAGGGATGAACTAAAGAAATACATAGAGGTAAATGAGGATAGTGATACAACATATCAAAATCTCTGGGACACCATGAAGGCACTGCTAAGAGGAAAGTTCATTGCATTGAGCTCATTCATTAAAAGAATAAAAAGTCAAGATATAAATGACCTAACATTACATCTCAGAACCCTAGGTAAAAAAGAACAAATCAACACCAGAGTAGTAAACGACAGGAAATAATTAAAATTAGAGCTGAAATCAATAAAATTGAAACAAAAGAAACAATTCAAAAAGTGAACAAAATGAAAAATTGATTCTTTGAAAAAATAAATAAATTGATAAACCCTTAGCCACACTAACAAAGAGAAGGAAAGACAAAACTCAAATTACTAAAATTCATGTTGCAAAAAAGAACTATCACAGCAGACACTATTGAAATACAAAAGATAATTAGAAACTATTTTGAAAATTTATACTCCAGTAAAATAGAAAATCTCAAAGACATCAACAAATTTTAGATACATATGATCTACCCAAACTGAATCAGGAGGACAACATAATTTAAACAGATCAATTTCAAGTAATGAAATAAAAGAAGCCATCAAAAGCCTACCAACCAAGAAAAGCCCAGGACCAGATGACTTCTCACCAGAGTTCTACAAGACCTTCAAAGTAGACCTAATATCAATTCTCCTCAAATTATTCCATGAAATAGAAAAGCAGGAAACCCTTCCAAACTCATTATATGAGGCTAGTATCACCCTTGATACCAAAACCAGACAAAACACATCAATGAAAGAAAACTTCAGACCAATATCCCTGATGACTATAGATAAAAAAAATTCTCAGTAAAATTCTGGAAAATCACATATAAAACCATATTTAAAAGATAGTGCAGGGGCTGGAGTTGTGGCTCAGCAATAGGCATTTCCCTAGCATGCATGAGGCACTGGATTGTATCCTTGGTACTACATAAAAATAAAATAAAAAGTCACTGTGTCCACCTACAACTAAAAAAATTTTTTTCTTTCTTTTTTTATTTATTTCTTACATACATGACAATAGTGGAGTGCATTACATTCATAATTATCCATTAACAGCACAAGTTGTTGTAACTCTGTATATAAAGTATGTTCATACCAAATTATGCCATTATACATGAGCGCTCTTATTTTTTGCATACAATTCTTAATACACCTTTATACCACCATTGATAAATGTTTACACCAAATTCACATCTTCATACATGTATTTTGTATAATGATGACCCTCTCCTTCCTCCATCCTAGCTATTCCCCTTCTCCCTCCCTTTCTCTCCCACCCCTATTCCCTAACTAGAGGTAATTTTCCTCCCATGCTCTCCTTCCCTACCCCACTTTGAGTCACCCCCTTATATCAGAGAAAATATTCGGTATTTGTTTTTTTTTTTTTTTGAAATTGGCTAACTTCACATAGCATAATCTTCTCTAATGCCATCCATTTCACTGCAAATGCTTAAAAAAAAAAAGATAGTGCACCATGATCAAGTGGGGTTCATTCCAGGGATGCAATAAACGTAATTCATCACATCAATACACTTAAAGACAAGAATCTGATGATCATCTCAACAGATGCAGGAGAAGAGCTGGGATGTAGCTCAGTGGCAAAGCATCTGCCTTGCATTCGCAAAGCTCTGGGTTTGACCCCCAGTTCCAACAAAGACAAAAAAAAATAGAACCCCACCCAAAAAAAATAGTTGCAGAAAAAGCATTTGACAAAATACAGCACCCCTTCATGTTCAAAACTCTAGAAAAACTAGGGATATTAGGAACATACCTCAACATTGTAAAAGCTATCTACACTAAGTTCAAGGCCAACATCATTCCTCTAAAAACTGGAACAAGACAGGTATGCTCTCTTTCACCACTTCTATTTAACAAAGTTCTGGAAACTCTAGCCAAAGCAATTAGATGGATGAAAGAAATTAAACAGATATGAATAGAAAAAGAAGAACTCAAACTATCACTATTTACTGAAGACATGATTCTATATTTAGAGGATCCAAAAATTTCACAAGAAAACTTCTAGAACTAATAAATTCAGAAAAGTAGGAGGATATAAAATCAATACCCATAAATCAAATTCATTTCTATACATCAGTGATGAATTTTGTGAAAGAGAAATTAGAAAAACTACCCCCACTCACAATAGCCTCAAAAATAAAATGTTTGGGAATCAATCTAACAAAAGAAGTGAAATACCTCTACAATGAAAACTATAGAATACTAAAGAAAGACATTGAAGAAGACCTTAGAAAATGGAAAGGTCACCCATGTTCTCAGATAGGCAGAATTAATATTATCAAAATGGCCATACCACCAAAAACATTATACAGATTTAATGTAATTTCTATTAAAATCCCAATGGCATTCCTTATTGAAATAGAAAAAAAGCAATCATTAAATTCATTTGGAAAAATAAGAGACCCAGAATAGCCAAAGCAATCCTTAGCAAGAAGAGTGAAACAGGAGGCATCACAATACCAGCCCTTAAACTATACTACAGAGCACTAGTAATAAAAATAGCATGGTATTGGCACCAAAATAGACATGTAGACCAATGGTACAGAATAGAAGATACAGAGACAAACCCACATATATACAGTTATCTTATAATAGACAAAGGCACCAAAAACATACTTTGGAGAAAAGATAGCCTTTCCAACAATGGTGCTGGGAAAACTGGAAATCCATATGTAGCAAAATGAAATTAAATCCCTCTCTCTCACCCTGCACAAAACGCAACTCAAAGTGGATCAACAACCTAGGAATTAAACCAGATATTCTGCACCTAATAAAAGAAAAAGTAGGCCCAAATCTTCATCATGTCAGATTAGGCCCTGACTTCCTTAACAAGACTCATAGAGCACAAGAAATAAAATTAGGAATCAATAAATGGGATAGATTCAAACTAAAACCTTCTTCTCAGCAAAGAAAACAATCAATAATGTGAAGAGCGAGCCTACCAAATGGGAGAGAATTTTTACCACATGCACATCAGATAGAGCACTAATCTCCAGGATATATAAAGAATTCAAAAAACTTAACACCAAAAAAACATAAAGCCCAATCAATTAATGGGCTAAGGAACTGAGCAGACACTTCACAGAAGATATACAATTGATCAACAAACATATGAAAAAATGTTCAACATCTCTAGCAATTAGAGAAATGCAAATCAAAACTACTCTAGGATTTCATCTCACTCCAGTCAGAATGGCAATTATCAAGAATACAAGCAACAATAAACATTGGTGAGGTTGTACATTGCTGGTGGGACTGCAAATTGGTGCAAGCACTCTGGAAAGCAGTATGGAGATTCCTTAGAAAACTTGGATTGTTTTGACCCAGCTATCCCACTCCTTGGTTTATTCCCAAAGCACTTGAAATCAGCATACTACAGTGACACAGCCACATCAAAGTTTATAGCAGCTCAATTCACAATAGTTAAACTATATATATATATATATATATATATATATATATATATATATATTCACAATGGAATATTACTCAGCCTTAAATAAGAGTGAAATTATGACATTTGCAGGTAAATGGGTTGAGTTGGAGAATATCATGCTAAGTGAAATAAGCCAATCCCAGAAAACCAAAGGCAAAATGTTTTCTCTGATATGAGGTTGCTGATCCATAATTGGGCAGGGGAGCAAAAGAAGAAGGGAGGATCTTTGGATTGGGCAGAGAGAAGTAAGGGGAGGGGAGGAGGTATACATGTGTGAAGGATGGTGGAATGAGATGGACATTATTATCCTATGTACATGTATGATTACACAAACAGTGTGACTGCAACACATACAGCCAGAGAAATGAGAAGTTGTGCTCCATTTGTGTACAATGAGTTGAAATGCATTCTGCTGTCATATGTAACTGATTAAAACAAATTTTAAAAATTTTTAAAAAGAAATAACAAATATTGGCAGAGATGTCAACAAATTGGAACTTTTTGCACTGAACAGTGAAAAATAGTACAGCCACTTTTGAAAATGGTATGACAGTTCCTCAAAAATTAAAACACAAAATTACCATATGATCTAGCAGTTCTACTTCTGGATATAAACACAAAAGAATTCAAAGTAGAAACTCAAAGTACACCCATGTTCACAGCAGCTTTAATCACAATAGGTAGAAGTTGAACAAACAATGGATAAAATATATGGTACATACATATAATGAAATATTATTCAGTCTTTAAAAATAAATAAATTTGGACACATACTACAACATAGACACACTTTGAAGACATGCTCAGTGAAATAAGTCAACCATAAAAGGACAAATATTGTATGATTCCACTTATATGAGGTACCTAGAGTAGTCAAATTCACAGAAACAGAAGAATGGTGGTATCAAGGAGGTAGGAGAAAGGAATGGAGAGTTAGTATTTAATGGGTATAGATTTTCATTTGGGGACAATTTTTTTAAAGTTCTAGAGATGGATGATGGTGACAGGTGCACAACCTTGTGAATGTACCTCATTCCTAAAAATGGTTAAAACTGTAAATTTTAAGTTTGTGGGTGCATTTTACCACAATAAAAAGATAATCCTACTAAAACTATCTCAAGGGTTTTGCAAGAATCAAATTCGATCCATGTAGATAAGACTTAATCTATACATCCTGTCACAAATGTTAGCTCTTAGTCATTATCACTCTCTTTTCCCCAACCTGATAACATTATCCACATGCTCTACCTAGCCATGCTTAATAAGCAGCATACAGTTGGAGTTTGAGTGCTATCTGGTGATATTTACCTTCATTTTGCTAAACCCTGGATGCTATGTCCTAGGTAACAATATCCCAGAGTTCTGGTTCTGAAACAGAACAAAATCATATACTCTACACTTTTCCCAAAAATGGTAATAAAATACGTTGAGTCATTTGCAGTTTCTTGGTTATACTTGACAATAGATACAGTAGTAAAGCAGCCTCTGGCACCAGAGCAACCTGTTTAAACCATGCCTTAGCTGCTTGTTGTGGGGCAGAAAAAAAATGTACTTAAACTTCTTTAAATGTGTTAATCAGCAAAATATTAGTGGTAGGCAGAAGTTGAGATGGCCTCCAAGAGCCAGGCACGGTGGTGCAAACCTGTAATACCAGCAGCTTGGGAGGCTGAGACAGGAAGATAGCAAGTTCAAAGCCAGAGTCAGCAATAGTGAGGCACTAAGCAACTCAGTGAGACCTTATCTCTAAATTAAATACAAAATAGGGCTGGGGATGTGGCTCAGTGCCCCTGAGTTCAATCCCCAGTACCGAGAGAGAGAGAGAGAGAGAGAGAGAGAGAGAGAGAGAGAGAGAGAGAGAGAGAGGGCTTCCAAGATTTCCTGACCCCCTGATGTATTTGCATGCATAATTCCAAAAATCTCACATGATTATAATGGATTTTACTCTCATAATTTGGTTGATCTCAACACAGGAAGATTATCTGGGCAGGCCTGACCTAAACACAAAATCCCTTTAAATGCAGAATACAGGGTTGATATGTACCTCAATGGTAGAGCACTTGCCTAGCACGTACAAAGCCCCCAGTTCAGTCCCTAGCACCACACACACAAAAAAAAAACCAAAATAAAATAAAATAAATAAAAGAGTATTCCCCAGTTGGTTACAGAAAAGGAAGCCAGAGATTCAAAGCATAAGGTTTCAATGTGCCATTGGTGGTTCTGAGATACAGTAGTAGCAGTCTGCATACAAGGACAGAGAACCTTCTAGGAGCTGAGAAACACTCCCCCTGAAAATAATCAGCAAGGAAACAAGAACCCCAGTTCCATGATTACAAAGAACCAAATTCTGCCAATAAATATGAGGTTGTAAGCTAATTCTTTCTTCAGAGATTCTAGATAAGAGTCCAACACCCTGATTCTAGATTTGAGACCCTAAAGAGAGAACTAACCAAGTCTTCTGACTAGAACCTAGACTTCCCATCCATAGAACGTAAACTAATAAATGAATGGTGTTATAAGCCACTAAGTTTGTAGAACTACATTACAGAGCCATAGAAAACATATAATGATGCTAGATGCAGTGGCACACACCTGTAATCCCAGTGGCTGGAGAGGCTAACGCAGGAGGATCACAAGTTCAAAGCCAGCCTCAGCAACAGCGTGGCACTAAGCAACTCAGTGAGACCCTTTCTCCAAATAAAAGTACAAAAAAGGGCTGAGGATGTGGCTCAGTAGTTGAGTGCCCCTGAGTTCAATCCCAGTACCAAAAAAAAAAATCTCATACAATGAGGATAGGACAAATGCTCAGTATTTTTTTTTTAATTGGGATCAGTTGTAAGCTGGTTAAAATACAGATTTTTCCATGCAAAAGCTGGCAAAGCAAGAAGGCCTTCAGATCCAAGGTCCATTTTATCTAGTATGGCTTGATATTAACAGTGTTTTTCAAGGGGAGAAAACATTATTTGCATTTGATGGGGTTAAGAGGCTCATTAAGTAGGATCTGCCCTGGATCTTCCAGTCCACTTACCATCTCTGGAGAAGAGTTCCCAGTAAGAGTGCTCATCAATTCATTGCAACAACCCAAAACACCCTTCCAAACAAGGGATAGATCTGGACTGAGAACATTAAGAATTGCTGTAAGGGAAGTTTCCTTAAATGTGGTTGTCCTGGGCTGGGGTTTTGGCTCAGAGGTAGAGCACTAGCCTAGCATGTGTGAAGCACTGGGTTCAATCCTCAGCACCATATAAAATAAAATAAAGATATTGTGTCCACCTATAACTAAAAAATAACTATGGTTGTCCTAAATTTTACCATAAAAAATGTAGTTGTCCTAAATTTTACCACAAAGCTATCTCAGTAATTGCAATGCTACCAAATTGCTTGACTCTAAGAATCACCAGGGGCACCTATTTAAAACAAGGACTCCCAAGTTTCTTGCCTGGAATCATTCCACAAAACTCAGTTGGAACCACGCAGAAATCTCTAATTTTACTTAAACACCTCAGGTGAACCTTCTGTTCATCCAAGCTTAGAAAATACTAAGTTAGAAATATACTTAGCCATACATACATTTAGCAAAACACACACACACACACACACACACACACACACACACATACACACACACACACACTGGAACAGTGACTCACACCAAAACTCTTTGAAGTCATGCCTTTTATAGAATGTAAATCTCATACTGGACAATTCTGTTATACCAGATGTTCTCTAGGTCCCACAGCAATTGTAAATGGTACCCAAGTCATGAAAATGGGAGTCCTCTTCCAAAACTTTCTTTACAAGAATTACTCCTTGAAATGATATGCTTATGCTCCATGGTGTAAAGCAGCACTTAGGTTTTTCAAAATATTTCTCACATTTGAAGCAAGAGTTTATATACACTCTTTTAATACGTGTGCGATAAAAACGTCAGTGCCTCAAATTCCGTACCTATTTTACTATCTCTGGCTTTCTCTTTTCGGAGAGCAAAATATAACTCTCTAAACTCTTTTTTCCTCCTCTATCTAACCCGGTTCTCATTAGATATTCTACTCTGGATTTCCTCCAACCCCGGCAGGGTCTGTTTTTACCCAGATTGGTAACTACAGCAGTACAACATATCCAAAAAATATGGATGGGCACCAGAGTGTGATAACACCAGTCAATGATGTTTTCTGTTCTATTTCCAAACCCTGCCTTCTAATGTGGTCTCCTGCAGCGCTCCACCACTATAAACCCCAGGAACCCACAGGCCACATGAGAAATACAGGGGTCTGTTCTCTCTTAGCATCCCCATCTCCTCACTAATGTTGGCGCAAAGACATTTGTGCCACGCTCATTCTCAAAATTCTCTTGGCTGGCGCAATGTTCATCTCACTTCGCAGTCACAACTTCTGCAAAATAATAGGACGAGCGCCTCTAGGGTACACGCCTCTGGGCAGACCGAGCATTACCCTCCACCAATAGGACGAAACCAAAATGAAAGTGTCAAGGATAAAAATGACTTCTCTGTTACCAAGGCAAAGCTGCTGCCTCTCTATTTATTATGGCCGACTAATACTTGCGTCAGCCAAACAAAAAACGAATAATAACAAAATTCTGCAGACTGAAAGCCTTCAAATTCGCCTAGACCCGCCCAAATTCCGTTTGGAACGTAGTTAATCACAGGACGCAGACAAGCCCTACAGAAGGTTAGTCCTTTCGAGCAATTACGCCAGCCTGAGGCTGACAAAATGACGTCAGGGGCGTGGCTCTGCGTCCGCTTCTTTCAGGCGCTTCCGGTTCACGCGTGGTATGGAAGCGTGGTCGGCGCTCGGCTCACGCGCTGTACGGAAGTGTGTTTAGGCGCACCGGAAGCCACCGGAAGAGAGCGATGGCGGGTTTGACTGTGAGAGATCCTGCGGTGGATCGTTCTCTACGTTCTGTATTCGGTGAGAGGAATTCGGTGGAACCAAGCATCTGGGAGGGACAGAAAGAGGCAGGGGAGCAGCAAAGAACCCTGCACCTCCCACCTCCTGGATCGCCACGAAAGCCGGCGTTGGGTCGGGCTTGCAGGGCTCTCTGCCTATCCAGTGGGGGGTCAATCTAATGGACCCGTGAGCAAAAAGAAGCACCTTTTCTTTACGGTCTTGTAGATTTTCCACAATATCATTGAGGGAGTTAGACTAGCCTTCATCTTCTATGTTTTTCCTTTTTCATTATCAATTATTTTTTAGAAGCAGGCACATGGCAAAAGCGCCTCGGTGTTCTGTATTCTAGGATGGAGATACCAGAAACTAGAGTATATGCGGAGAGTATAGATTCCTGAGCCCACTTCCCGCCCTTTAATAAGGACTTAAATCCTTTGCTTTTTATCCATAACATTTTAGTTCATCCATAGTTCTAACGGCCACCTGGCATCTTGAGGTGGATTGCAAATGAATGAATGAATGATTAAGACTTTGTCCGAGGAATCTTAAAGAGGATTAAAACTATTCTGAGTAATATTTTCTGCTGGAATAAGTTAATTTTAAAAAATACTTGTGGTGGGCTGGTGCTGTGACTCAATGGTAGAGTGCTTGCCTAGCATGTGTGAAGTACTGGGTTCAATCCTCAGCACCACATAAAAATAAACAAATAAAATAAAGGCATTCTGTCCATCTACAATTACAAATTTTTTTAATACGTTTGGTGATTTTAAAGCACCTTTAGAAAAGTGCATGACAAAACAGTTCAGAATAATTTCCTCCACTCTATTCATGGTTATTCTCCTGTAAGTGTGTGTACATGTAGAAATATGGACATTACATACCTGTTTTAACATAATGTGTTTTTAGTAGTCACTGGTAAAAGTTGAAGACCGTCAGGTACATACCAGTCCTTAAGTATTTATTTTTGTCAAAGTTAAGGAATATCTAACACTGTTATATCTGTTGGAGAACTCCTTGGGAGTATCTACACTTTTTGTATTTAGTTTCAGTGGTTTATTTCCCTTGTTAAGAGGTCTGAAGAAACACATGGAAGTGCATTTTTGGAGAACACTATTTTGAGCCAGTTGTTTTATATTCAGTGAAAGTAGAAACTCTACTGTTTACTTTCTCATTAAATATCTAGGCTACAAACTCAGAATTTTAATATGCTATCTGTTCCTTAGTGGGTAACATTCCTTATGAAGCTACTGAAGAGCAATTGAAGGACATCTTTTCTGAGGTTGGACCTGTTGTTAGTTTCAGGTGAGATCCTCTTCTTCTTGGTGAGAGAGTCTTATAAACCACCACAAATTTGGCCTTTAGTAATAATGGCAAGGTTTTTTTTTTCTTTTTACTGGTAATTTTCACATGCATTTTATTTTTGTTAGCAACTTTATTGAGACATAATTTAGGTACCATATAATCCACATTCATTCTTACCTGAAAGATATGGATTTTCTTTTTATTTCAACTGTTTTAAATATACTTCAATGATGCAGTCTGTTATAAAGCTGTTTATCTTACAAAGGGCCAAATTAAAGCATGGCAGTATTAGCAAGAACCCTGTATGTCTGTAGCATTTGTGCCTGATACTTGGTTTTGCTCTCCAGATTGGTATATGATAGAGAGACAGGAAAACCAAAGGGTTATGGCTTCTGTGAATACCAAGACCAAGAGACGGCACTTAGTGCCATGCGGAACCTGAATGGGCGTGAATTCAGTGGGAGAGCACTTCGAGTGGACAATGCTGCCAGTGAAAAGAACAAAGAAGAGCTGAAGAGTGAGTATAATCCCATGCATTATGAATTAATACATACGTAGCAATGAAATTTTTTCCACTTATGATGTTTTAGAATATGCTAAAATGGTTAGCCACACAGCTTTGTTTGACCAGCCTGAGGTACTTGAATTAGGAAAGTACATATCTTTGAGAAACAAGGTAAAGTTGACTTTAGAAATCCTTCTGTTAATTTCCAGTTAAAGATGAATTCAGGTCCACCAAGATAATAATTGTGCTGTGTCATTACTTCTGTGACCATGTTGTCAGATCTGTGACTGGTAGGGGTACTAAGGCTTTTTTTTTTTTTTTTTTTTTTGCTTTTTTATCTCTTTAAACCTTTTTTTTCTTTTGAAAGAGGTCAGTATGCCTGATTCCTTAACATTGACCATCTAAGTGATCATGGTCCCAGCTTTCTGTCCTCTGAGAACATAGAGAATATATAAGAGATTTTTAAATCATTTATTTCTCAGCTCCAGAGAATTTATCTATTGGTTCTTATAGCAACCATGGAAAATAAAAATAGATACTTAAAATGATTTAGCTGTTTTTCCCCTAACTTTCTTGTATTTTCTTCCTGATCAGGCCTTGGCACTGGTGCCCCTGTCATTGAATCACCTTATGGAGAGACCATTAGTCCTGAGGATGCCCCTGAGTCTATCAGCAAAGCAGTTGCCAGTCTTCCACCAGAGCAGATGTTTGAGCTGATGAAACAAATGAAGGTGGGAAGAAACATTAGGTTATGAATAAAGCAATTCACCTCAGATTTTTAAGGAGTTAATCGAAATTTAATGGAAATAGTTTCGGAGCTCAAATAGAATTTGTATGTAGATACAATTTTATGCATCTTCAATATGCCATGCGTGAACAATATACTTTACATTTTGTACAGAGAGCTTTCTATTTATACAAAAAAAAATACCTACTCAAACAATCCAGCTTGTTTTTTGTAGCCCCTGTAGATATCAGATATAGATATTAAAAATACAGCTTTATCCTAAATTATAGTATTATGGAATTTGAAATGCCTCTTCCTGCCATTGCTAAGATTTTTGTGTGCCATGTAAAAATGAATGATAACTTAAAGAGCCCCTTGAGTATTACATTTGTCAGATGTAATACATAAGCTCTAAATCACCATCGATTTCTAAGTAATTAAGTATTGAACTTGATAATGAATCTGCTTATCTTCTCAGCTCTGTGTTCAGAATAGTCCCCAGGAAGCACGGAACATGTTGCTTCAGAACCCACAGCTGGCTTATGCTTTGCTGCAAGCACAGGTAGTGATGAGAATTGTGGACCCAGAGATTGCCTTGGTGAGTGCTTCTGATTCTTTTATAGAAATGGGTAGGGTGGGTCTGGGGAATGTAGCTTAGTGGTAGAGGGTGAGTTTAGCATGCATGAGGCCCTGGATTTGATCCCCAGCACTGCAAAAGAAAGAAAGAAGGCTGGGGATGTGGCTCAGTGCTTAAGCAGCCCTGGGTTCAATCCCTGGTACCAAAAAGAAAAAAAGAAAGAAAAATCAATGGCATGATAAACCTTGAGTGGGGTAGGGACTGCCTGATTGCTTTATTAAACAGACAGCTCATAGGTTTGTCTTTTCATTTTTAGAAAATTCTACATCGCCAGACAAATATCCCAACGCTGATTACAGGCAACCCTCAGCCAGTCCATGGTGCTGGTCCTGGCTCAGGATCCAATGTGTCAATGAACCAGCAGAATCCTCAGGCCCCTCAGGCCCAGACTTTGGTAGGGCTTTGTCCCTGTCCCTTTATTTTATCTGTCTTAGAATCTCATTTTTTTTAGGAGAATATATTGAAAGAAGAATGGTCAGAAACCAGAGATGATAATTTTAACTTCCAGACATAAAAGCAGTTTCCAGGTTGCAGAAGCACATGGCATCTGACTGAATATAGATTTGGTTCCAAGTTTGTAAAACAAAGTGATTTTTCCTGTATGCCCTTTTCTTATAAGCTAATTTACAAGAAATGTGTATATGCATGCCTGGCTTTGTGGTTGGCACTTTGTTGTTCCATATGCATTATCTCAATTAGTCCTCATAACAGTTGCATAAGGTAGGCATTCATATTTAAATATCTCTTTTTACTGATGAAAAAAGTAAAACTTTCTAACCATGATACAAAACCCTGAACCCATACGAAATTGATAATGTTTAAAAACTGAAAAAATTCTGTATAGAGGGAGAGAAGTAAATATCAAATACAAATGACAAAATAGAGGAAGAATTTGCCAAACATAATGGACAAGAGGCAGATTACTTGATTAAAGTCCATAGTTGTGTTCAAAAATGTTCATTGCCACATTATACTAGTGAAAATTGGTAATATCCTAAATGTACATCTCTGGAAGAATGAAAAATATGTGGTATATTTATCCCATGGAATACTTTAAGCAGTTAAACTACATATTATGAATGACTTTCAAGAACTTAAATCCATGTGGCATTAAGATGAATTAGAGCTGGGCACGGTGATGTACACCTATAATCCCAGTGGCTCGGGAGGCTGAGGCAGGAGGATTGCCAATCAAAGCCAGCCTCAGCAACTTAGCAAGGCACTAAGCACTTCGGCAAGACCCTATCTCTAAATAAAATACAAAAAATGCCTGGGGATGTGGCTCAGTGGTTAAGAGCCCCTGGGTTCAATCCCTGTTACAAAAAAAATTTAACTAGAACATATGGTATTAACATAGATAACTCAAAAACTTAAGAGTATAAAAGTGAAACTAAGTTAATGTGGAATGTGGAAACATTTCCAACATGTGGGATATATGTGTCTGCATAAATCCCAAGAATACATTGAGTGAGATTCAAAGAACATATTCAGAATATAATGATTCATATAAAATTTTTAAAAATCTATGAGAAAGTGATTATCTAATGAGATGGGGATCTTGGGTATATTTGGGGAAGATCATATAGATTTTCTTAGTATATATAATTTATTTCCTAAGATGAGTGGTTATAGTTATAATTTTTATAATAAACCAAAAAGGACTCATGAGTTAGTGAGAAAATTGCAAATAATTCAGTAAGAAAATGGGCAGTGGACATAAACAGTTCACAAAACGGAAATCTAAATACTTAAAAGTGTCTAATCTAAAAATAAGGTAAATGTAAATAGAAACTACAGGAAGGTACTATTTTTCACCTATCAGATTGACAGAGATAAACAACCTAGATGTGTCCTTCAAAGTTACAGTGCAGGGGATGGCAAAGAATTAATGTAAATGACTAGATAGCAAACATGTCTGACTTTATAGGCCATAGACTTTCTGTCACAACTACCATAATAGTGTGAAATCAGCCAAAGACAGTATGTAAACAAGTGTATGTTGTTGTGTTTCAGTTAGACTTTATTTATAAAATCAGTTAGCCAGATTTGGCCCATGAGTCATAGTTGACCATCCCCTTCTCTAAATAAATAAATATATTTTCAGAGATGGGAAGGAAACGAACTAAGACTCAGAGAGGTTAAATGGTCAAAAAATAGAATTGTGTGTGGCGAATGCAGGTTCTGTACTTGGTCCTTTCTGACCTCGTAGCCTGTTTTCTCCTAACTACTTCCCTATATGGTTTCCTATCTTCTGTTTTAGACTTTTGTTTTCTAATTGCGTATGTGATTTTGTTTTTTATAACTTCACTTTTATTCTTACTGAGTTCTTTCTGTTTCAAAGGAGGACTCAGTTCTCTAGGGAATTCATGGTGAAAAATTCATATTCTTCCCCCTGCCCCCAAACAAGAATTTTGTTTAAGGACAAGAGTAAACTTGGTCAAATGAAAATTATTTTCACTTTTTAAAAAATATTTTTAGCTGTAGATTGACATGATACCTTTATTTTATTTATTTATTTATTTTTATGTGGTGCTGAGGATCAAGCCCAGTGCTTCCCATGTGCTAGGCAAGCGCTCTACCACTGAGCTATAGCCCCAGGCCTATTTTCACTTTTAAAATGTGGACTACCAGTAGTTGCTTTTTTAAAAAGTCCCAGCCCCTTCTTTGTCTTCATGGGTTCAAGACACTTTTTTATTGTAACTCTTACTGGTAGGCCCCAGTGATGAAATCAAGAATAGTTGCTATATGCTGCCTTGCCACACAGATAACTTGTCAATCTCTACATCGAGGGTATGTTCCATTTTAACTGTATTCACATAACAAAACTCATGGCACATATCATAACTTGCTTCTATGGAATTGAAAGTGTACAAAAAATATAATATCACACAAGACATGCTATACAAAAAGGATGTTTGATAGACTATTTAGGCCACCAATTTGAAGAGGTCTCTAAGATTGTAGACTAAAAGTCTTGAATCTCCATAGAGGCATGTACCTACTTTGATTTCTCTCTTGTTCAGGGTGGAATGCATGTCAATGGTGCACCTCCTCTGATGCAAGCTTCTATGCAAGGTGGAGTTCCAGCACCAGGACAGATGCCAACTGCTGTAACAGGACCTGGCCCTGGTTCCTTAGCTCCTGGAGGTAAGTCTCTAGACTTCACCATCTTGTTACCTTGATAAAGTTTTGTCTTACTGGGGCTGGGGTAGTAGTTCAGTGGTAGAGCGCTTGCCTAGCACGTGTGAGGCCCTGGGTTCAATCCTCAGCACCACATAAAAAAAATAAATAAATAAATAAAATAAAGGTATTATGTCCAACTACACCTAAAAAAATAAATACTTTTATAAAAAAGTTTTGTCTTACTAAGTGCTGCAATATAGCCAATTATTTGATAACAGAATCATGATAACACACACACACCCCACAACCCCCCCCCCACACACACACACACACTGGGGTTTGAACCCAGAGTCTCGCACATGCCTAGGCAAGCTCTCTACCTCTAAGCTGCACATCCAGCCTTAGGGGATTTCTTATATACAAATTCTATATTTGACTATGAGAGTAGGGAAGGGGCTACAAAAGTAGAAAGTACACTAAAACATCCAAAGTAAGGAGGAGAAAATGGAATGAATGGAAACAAATTCAAGGTAGCGAAAATAGAGAAAAGGAAAGACAATGTAAAGTAAATAATGAATGTAGAATAAGATGGAAGGAATAAAAAGTAGTGTAGTAGTATGGTCTTTATTCTGTCAAATACAAATGGACTGAATTCTCTCATTAAAGCCCAAAAACTTTTAGATTAGGTTCAACTCATAAAGAAAACAGGCATAAAATATATTCAAACCAAATAACAAAAAGAAGAAAGAAAATATAAGGGCTGGAAAGGTAGTTCAGTGGTAGAGCACTTGCCTAGTGTGTGTGATGCCCTGGGTTTGATCCTCAATACTGGAAAAGAAAGAAGTCTTGAAATGACTCATTCAATGAAGCACAAAGATTGGCAGTTGATAGAGTATGGCTATTACACTTGTAACTTCATTATTTAACAATTGCAACTAAAGACATTGAATGAAATAGTGATTCCCCACATGGAAATATATGAACACATAATGTTTCATCAGTAAAGTTTTTTATTATTTTTTTTGTTGTAAATAGACATAATACCGTTGCTTTATTTATTTTTATGTGGTACTGAGGATCGAATCCAGTGCCTCACATGTGCTATGCAAGTGCTGTACCACTGAGCCATAACCCCAGCCCTCAGTAAAGTTTTTTAGGCAAGTAAATTTGTTATCTAATCTGGGATTGATTGACTGCAATAGTATTCCTAGAGCTATTTAAATCTAAGTTCTTCTAAGAACTGAGTTGACAAGGAATGGGAAAAGATTTTTAAAGAAGTTTTAGCAAACTCAAAATTTTTTATTTATCCACTGTATCCTAATGCAGTTGTAGTTAGATTTTATTTCTGTGAAAGTAATGGGATCTGTATCTTACACATCTTTTAGTTATAGGTATCTAACTTACCTTAAAATATCACCAAAATTTAGGAATGTGGTGCTACTGCACATAAAAAGTTTGCAATCTAAGAAATAATCTCATTACTAAGAGTTGGACAACACTTAGACTAATCTATACTTTGTTTAGTGAGACAGGTAAATTGATCACACTCTTGGGTTATCACAGCAATGTCAGATGGCTCTAGAAATTTCTAAATGTCTGCTCTTTGTTTCTGTAGTTAACCTTATCATGAAGGGTTTACCATTGTGTTATAGATCAGCACCATTTGTGGACCACACTTAGAGTAGCATTGTTCTATTAGACTATATATAATGCTTATTGAGAAATTAAATAATAAGCTTTTCTTAATACATAGAGGGAGACTTATTTCTTTTAACTACAAAAATACACTTCCTACTCCAAATGACCATAAAATCATTTTTTTATTCTTTTTAAAAATTTATTTATTTATTGTGGTGCTTGGGATTGAATCCAGGAGTGCTTCACCCGCTGCCCTTTGTGGGGTTTTGTTTGTTTTTGTTTTTGTTTTGTTTTGTTTTTTGTTTTTTAGTTTGAGGTAAGGTCCCACTAAGTTGTGAGGATGTGCTCCTCCTGCCTCAGCCTCCCAGGCAACTGGGAGTACAGGCATGTGACACCACACCCACCTTGAAGAATGCTTTTGTTTGTTTTGTTTTTTAAAAGAGCAGGTATTTAGCCACGAAGAAAGACCTTAACAAATTTGAAGTGGAGAATTTATAGACCACATTCTCTAATTATAAGTTAATAAAATTAGAAACAAATAATTAAAAGGTTACTGAGGAAAATCTTAACTTACAAATTAAGGAACATACTGTTCCTGAATTAAAGAAAAAATAAAAAGAAATTTATAAATCATCTAAAGGAAAACAAAGTTATCTATATATACTTCATATAATATAAGCACAGAAATTGTAAACACAGTGCTTAAAGGAAAATTAATATCCTTAAATGCCTATATTATTAAAAAATACAGAGATTCTAAGTACTAGTTAGGAATTTTTTTAAAAAGATACCAAGAAGAGATTAATAAAGATAAAAGTTGAATGTAAATGTTAAATAATTAAAATTTCACATTGTGTTTTTTATGAATTTGTAGCCTTTATAATTTTGAACTTATTAAAACTTTGTGAAGATTTTTGAGATACCCTATACAGAGCTCTTTGGTAATTGATGAGAAGTGGGAAAACAACCTACAACCTAGTAGAAAAGTAGACAAAGTAAATGTGTAGGAAAAAAAAATGCATAGAAAAGAAGTACAAATGGCCAACAAGAAAACAGATTTATTTATAGTTAAAAGATTACAAATTAGGGGCTGGGGATGTGGCTCAAGCAGTAGCACACTCGCCTGGCATGCGTGCAGCCCAGGTTCAATCCTCAGCACCACATACAAACAAAGATGTTGTGTCTGCTGAAAACTAAAAAAAATAAATAAATATTTAAAAATTCTCTTTCTTCTCTCTCTCTCTCTTTCTCTGTCTGTCTCTCTTAAAAAAAAAATTACAAATTAACAATGAGATTGCCCTTAAACCCAGCTGACTAGCAAATGTCAAATAGAGATGACACTTAATTTTGGTGGAGAAAGCGATACTTATACATTGATTGTAGAACTGTGAAGTTCTATAATATTAAAGAAAAGTAAAAGGACATTAATATATAATAATTTAACATGCAACTGTTCAGGCAGGTACACTAGAAAACAAAATGTAGTAGTCAGATGATTGCACCTATGCCATGAATGTAAAAACTTAAAATGTAGATAGATATAAGCATGGTTTTTTGGTTTGCTTTTTTGGGTGGGGGGTGGCAACTCAGAATGCCAAAAGGACTATTGACATTGGTAATATAACTTTCTGAAATAGTGAAAACTTATAATAAAATTCTGAAAATAAATTGTCGTACTCATAACTTACTCAGTAATTTCATTTCTGAAAAATTCATATATATATATATTTTTTTTTTTCTATGGCTCTAGGTTCAGGTAGCTATAAACAGTTTTTAATTTGTGTGAATGGTCAGTGAGACATTTAAAAGATTTATAAGACACAGGGTAATTCTCCATTTTGTGGTACTATCTCAAACATTGCAGGAAATCTAGTATCCCTGGCCCCTTCTCACTCAATACCAACTGTGTCCCCCCAAAAAATCTTTGTCACAACTGAAATAGTATACCCACACATTTACAGAATGCCCCAGGAAGTGTGCTGCCTCCCATGAGAGGAGGTCTATAGGTAAGTGGCACTGTTTTCCTGTATTACAGAAGAGCTTTTTGCAACAGTTTTGGTAACTAATGAGATGAAGCATTCTAACTGAACTCACCTTTCTGTCACTGAAGCAGGAAGTATACTAACTCCATCTTCTGTCTTGCTGGATTGTTGAGTGTTAGTTTTCCTGTTCCTTTGTAGGTTTCTTCTCGTAAGGCAGAATGAAAAAATTTGTAAACTCGGCCACTATTCTAATTTTTTTCCACTGTGCTAATTTATGCTTTCCTATCCTGCCCTTTTTCTTCTACCAGGAATGCAGGCCCAGGTTGGAATGCCAGGAAGTGGACCTGTGTCCATAGAACGGGGACAAGGTAAATAAATATTAATGCCTGATTGATATGGACTGGCCTTAGAAATGTTCCATATCTGCACTCTCGAATATGGCAACTGCTAATCACCAGTAGCTATTTAAATATTAAGTTAATTGAAATTAAGTAAAATTTAAAATTCAGTTTCTTAATCACCCTAGTCATATTCCAAGTACACAGTAGCCGCATGTAGCCAGTGGATATTGCACGGGACATTGCAGATATAGAACATTTCTATCATAGAAACTTATAGTGAGCATTGCTAATCTGGACTTTCTACCCAGTAAGTCAGAACCCAACTCTACAAACATCATCAATTCTTAATAGTGTAATGAGTTTCCTAGTAATCTAATGAGTCCACTGACATGTTCTCTCTCCCTCTATGGGTGTCTGTTGACTTAGTAAAGAATTTTAAAAGCAAGCATAATATATGACTGAGTAGGTAGAAAACTAGATTTAAACCCCAGAGCAAACTGGAAGGGGGTTATAGGTCTATAAAGACTACTTGAGAAGTGTCCGTTATACTGCAGCAGGAACACTGATATCCACATTATTTTTCCATGTTACTGGAATTTGAAGAATAAAATGATGCAGCAGCTCAGTTGAAAACAAAGGTTAGGAGGAGAGAGGATTTAGAAAAGTGAAGGAACTGAGGGCATACTATATTTCGGGTACTTTGATTTTCATAAACATCCTTGTGAGTTGGGTGGCAGCATCTGAGTTTTACAGGTGAAGGGATGGAAATCAGAGTTTTAAAACTTAGGACAAGCTAAGTAAATGCTGATGTCTAGGTATTATGGACCAGATTTAGTACTCTCTTCTGCTGTTCCAATTAATAAGTGTCAGAGCTAAGATTGAGAAATATCTGACTTCAAATATCTGTCCTTTTTCTTTCATCTTATACTGCCTCTCTTAAATATTTTTCACTATATTCTACTCTTATTCATTGGGTCACTGTGATGGGTAAAGATTGCTTTGTTCCGGCATAGAGAAGCTTAAGTTTTTTTCTTCTGAGCACGTGGTGTTTTAAAAAACAAAATGGTAAGATTCAAACCAGTGGTTTGCTTGCTGGGATTGGTGGTTAAAGTGATATAACTAATAATTTTTTTCATTAGATGCCATGTCTAACAGCAAATGAACTCCTGACCAAATGTTAAATCTTTTTTCTAAGCATCTCATGCTTTCGTGCTATTGTGTCTTCCCACCTCACCACTGTCTAGAGCATGTATGTACCCCAAGGTATTTTTGCAATAATGAGAAGGGATTAGGGCTTCAGTCAAACTTATACCTTTCCCCAAGGTATTAATCAATCAATCAAACTTTAGCTGTTTAATAATACTTCCACATGACATGCCATCCTGTTACAGTTATCTTCATCTTTCTGGTAAAAAATTAACATAAGGAAATGACTCATTTTAAAGATATTTCAAGGATATCTTCATGAAGAGACAAAGTGAGATGAGCTTTCTTTTATAGTTTCCTTCAGTGCCCAGCAGAGGAAGCAAGAATCTTATTTGTGTCCAGATTGTCTCACTTTTTTTTTTTTTTTGTAATCCATGCTTCTTCTACACATTTGTAGTGGTGAAAGGAAAAAACAGATATTTGAGATGATACTTCTTCCTGTCCTACCATCTTTGTTTAGTGTTGGTTGGTACTCTTCTCATCTCATTAGCCTTTGCTGTTGTCATGATGTTTATTATCAAAAACTTGCTGTAGCAGATCATTTCATATAGGGTGGTATTCTCTTTCCTCATCTAAAATTCATGCACTGCAATTTCCCCATTTGATAATATTTTAATAGCAAAAATTTTTGTGCTTGAAGATATGACAAAAATAGTACTACCCACTTCTGTTATAGCTTCTCCAGAATAAATCTTGCCTTCCAGATTCTTTCATGTTTTACTTCTGAAAATTTGTTTATGTTCTTTATGTTCTTTGTTGCTTAACTAGAGGTTCAAAGCTATCCTTTTTATATTTTGTTTTGTTCTGCGTTAATCTTTTTTCTTTCTTTTTTTCCCTTTTATTTATTTTTTTTTTATGTGTGTGTGTGTGTGTGTAATAGTGCCATAAGGAATGGGGGAAAATAGGGAATAGTAGGAGGAAGGAAAAATTTAAAATCACTGGTTGTTCCTAACCAAATAAAACCCAGTGACCCTGGGCTGGTGATGTGGCTCAAGTGGTAGCACGCTCGCCTGGCATGCATGCGGTCCGGGTTCGATCCTCAGCACCACATATAAACAAAGATGTTGTGTCTGCCGAAAACTAAAAAAAAAAAATAAATATTAAAAAATTCTCTCTCTCTCTCTCTCTCAAAAAAAAAAAAAAAAACCAACAGTGACCCCTGGG